>NC_056739.1:1446018614-1446191114 GCF_019279795.1 Protopterus annectens | reverse complement strand
CTGTGTAACTAAATACATAGGAAGTTTGAATCCAGCAATGATTGACTACTGTGAGTGTGCATTTGTCTGTCATGCTGTGTAGACAGGTCTTCTAAAGCATATTTCTTGTGTAGCTGTATATTGTTACTATGCTCTTCAACCACCTTCTTTCCATTTTGGAAGATCGCCATATTTAAACAACAGTGATGTTATCAATTCAAATGTGTACTGTCACAATTGCAAATGTACTTGTAGTGTTGCATGTGCGTTTTAGGCTGTATTCTGTACCTTGTGATCTCAGGTAGTCAGTTCAAATCTAGCCATTAATCTTTTGACTCACTTCTGTCAGTATGACTGCAAATGTGCATGTAGGTTAAAATATTTTCACCCAGCTATCTGCTTTGTACATATATACACGTGGCTTCCTATTATGAGACTTTCTGCTCATTTTTCACATAGAAATGCTTTACTGGATAACAATGATCCCATTGGATGAAAATTGGCTTTCCTAACAGAACTGGTAGGCTTTTTCTGTTGGTGTGGAAATGAGACAACATTATGTATGCTGTTGCTTTAGTAAGGCATGTGTTTGAATCCGTGATTATCCACACACTGTGCATAATTACCAGTCTCCCATCACAGTGACAGTTGCATTATATATCACATGGGTTTGAGTATAGCTAGCAGCATGTAATGTTGTGTGAGAAATAGACAGATAACAACAGCATTTTAAAGAAATTACAGGTACACATATCCTTTGCAGCAATAACATAATGTCACATCTTCAAATAAGCTACTTTCTTACAATTTTAGCAACACTTGCACTGTGGCATTTTAATTCTTCATAATATCACGTAGTTTCTGTCCACACATAGGTGTTAAAAACCCACACTTAGTGAATGTAAGCATTATTTTGAGTCCTTATGCTGTTAAGCATGCATGACATCCACTACTGTTAAAATGCATATGATTACAGTGGAGAAGCCTCTCCCAACCCTTTTATCTCATACAAATTGTTTGCAACACAATCATGTAATGTAATGATGTCATATAATGTAATGATGTCACAAAGGTAGAGTCTCACAGCTATTTTAAGACTTCTGCTGTGGCACACTTGATTCATATACATGTTGTTTGTCAGTGGACTTACATATCATGCTGTTCAATTCCAGATCAGAGCAACAGTGTATGAAAGTAAAAACATTATACGCACAACACTGCATGAAGTTGTTATTCTCAATTTTTACTTAGGAGAAAAAATATAAACTCATTTTGTAATCTCCTGGCAGTGAAACAGTTCTGCAAGTGGTCTGAGGGCTCCTGTGCCACACCCTTTTGTTAAGACTTATATAGCACATATACACAAAGTGTGGTTCAATTCTAGGACAATGTATGTATAAAACAACAGAAACAGTTTCCTTACCCAGGAAACATTGATATTACATGGCTCACAGTTGTGTGATGATTAACATAATTACCTCCTTATCATCATTCTGATATAATATTACTCTACAAATTATCATCAAATGTCCTTTTTTTCCTTCACAAATTAATTTTAGTTATTTGTGACAAACTCCTTTTCTAAGTCCCATGGCAGACATGGTTCATAGGTTCATAGGTTTATAGGTTGGTACTAGGCTATCGGCCCTAAGGCCTATGCAAGCCCAGCCATAATAATTCCCTGGAAATTTTTTCCCACAATATTTACTTCTCTGGGCCCCTGTCTAGCAGGGCAATTGACATGATCCCTGGGGTGAATTTCCTATCTCCCATCCAATCATCAAGGTTCCTTTTGAATAGGGCCAATGAGGTGCTCTGCTTGACATGTATGGGCAATTCATTCCAGAGTATGGGGAGTCTCTGGGTCAGGAACCTATCCGTCCAGCATGTTTTGTTCATTGTGATGATAAGGTTTAGAACCCTGGAGGGTGTGGCTCTGAGGGATTGGGATTTCTTTAAGTGGAGCATGTCCAGCAGCTCAGGGTTTGACATGGCCTTGTTTGTTAAGCAGAGATCGCCTCTGAGTAGACGATATGCCACAGAGTAAAGCTGGAGTTTTTTTAGACGGTCAGCATATGGCATCTGCTTTAGGCCTGTAATTCTTTTAGTGAGTTATTTCTGTGGCCTTTCCAGCTGTTGCAGATGTCTTGTGAGGTACATACCAAATAGGGCATTATACTCTATAATGGGTCTAATGAGGGATGAGTACAGTGGGACAATGACCTCTTTTTCTGGATGAAAAGCCCTTAGTGATGAGGTGTGCCATGTAGAAGGATTTCCTGACTGTTGTGGCGATGTGGTTATCGAAAGTGCGACCACTGTCCACCTGTGTCCTTAAGTCTCTCATCACACTTTTGATGTTTTGTGTCCTGCCACCTATGTGGTAGTTCATGGGTACATGTTTTTTTCCAAAGGGGATGACTATACATTTCTTGACATTAAGCTTGAGCCCACGGCTCTGGCACCAGGCATCTGTTTCTGTAAGGCCCTTTTGTAGACTATCCTCATCATTTGTGGATTCAATAATGGCTCCCAGTTTGCAGTCATCTGCAAACTTTGTTAGCCAGAGTCCCTTAGTGTTGGCCTGTACTTCAGAGAAGTAAATGCCAAACAAGAGTGGTCCCAGGACTGAACCCTGAGGTACTCCACTTGTTACTTGTCTTGAGATGGATTTGGAGTCAGCTACTTTTACAGTCTGGGTTCTGTCAGTAAGCCAGTTGGCAACCCATCGAGTGATGTAGGGATTTATGCCCAGTTTAGTAAGTTTATCTATGATTCCATAGTGGAGGATGGCGTCGAAGGCCTTGGCGAGGTCCAGATAGGCTGTGTGGACCTCCTTACCCTCATCCACACCTCTGGAGACTGATTCAAAGAAGTCAATCAGATTCAGGAGACAAGATTGGCCCTTCACAAACCCAAACTGGGTGGGGTCCAGTGTCTGGAGGTTGCCAATGTCTTTGTTTATAAGTTCCATGATAATGCATTCCATGCCCTTGCAGATCAGGCTTGTCAGACTGATGGGACTGTAGTTCCTGGGATCCACGGTGGATCCTCCCTTGTGGAGCGGGATAACTGTAGCTGTGCAGCACTCAGTGGGCACGAAGCCTGAGGTGAGGCTATGATTAAACATGACATTAGGTGGGGTGCCAGTTAATTTTGTAGTTCATGTAGTACACAGCCTGGGATGTCATCTGGTCCCATGGATGCTGTATTCTTAGCTTTGGAGAGTGCTGTTTCTACCTGTGTGGCTGTGATTATCAGAATTTGGCAATCTTTTGGTACTGAGATGGGCCCTTTAGGGAATGAGAGGGGAGTGAAGTTGGCACTAAATCGATCTGCCAGGATATTGGCAATATCCTTGGGATCAGTATATTTAATGCCATTCTGTTGTAGCTCAGAGCAGATCTGAGCATTGCCATTTAGATTTTTGACATAACTATAGAATGCCTTGTGGTTGTCTTTGGAATCTTTGGCAATTTTATTTTCATAACTAGCTTTTGAGGATTTTACGAGGGATCTCAGCTTCTTACTGAGGCTGGTGAGGGAGTTTTTTGCATCCTGGGATTTTCCTCTTTTCTGCAACAGTTTCTTCCTTCTGTTGTATAGTTTGTTTATAGCAGGGGACCACCAGATTGGCTTCCTTTTTTGGAGAAGAGCATCTTGGTTCTTTTTGGGATGGCACGATCCATGCACGAGTGGATGTGCTCGTACAGTGCCTTAGTGTAGGATTCTGCAGTCGAACTTCCAGATCCCGTCTGCGTGGGTGTTGTGAAGTTTGTCACTTCTGACTTGAATAGCATGAAGTTGGCTTTGGAAAAGCTTTTTAAGGAGGTTTCCTTACTGGGGGGTGGGGGTGGGATGCGGATGTCAAGGGTGATTTGCTTATGGTCAGACCTGACCAATGAGGGGGTGACCACTGGTGTGGAGCATCTATCTCCCATGTTGGTAATGACCAGGTCTAGGATATTGGAGCCCCTGGTGGGACAATGGATTAGTTGATCCAGGGCATTGGAATTTATGAATTCCAAGAACCGTTGGGAAAAGGAGTTGGTACCCGAGTAGTTTTCCCAATTAATGGCAGGGCAGTTGAAATCACCTAGTATTAGGGTGTTTGGTTGTATCTTAATATTTTCCAATATGTTTAGGAAGGTGTAATGAGAATCTTGGGATATGGTGGGGGATCTGTAGCAAGCTACAATTTGGATTGCAGTCTTACCTAGTGTTAGTTGCACCTGGAGAATTTCAGATACATTGTGTTGGGCAACTAGCCTGGAGGTGTGAATATCCTTGGTGAATATGGACACTCCTCCACCTTTAGTGTTTCGGTCTTGGTTTTGTGGCTGAAAAGTGTGGTAAGAATTGTAGCCTGGTATTGCAGGGGTGCTTTCTGGAGCCTTGAACCAGGTCTCAGTCACTGCACAGATATCGATGTTCTCCATTTTTAGGAGTGCGAGAGAGTGCATTTTGAGGTTTAGACTTCTAGCATTGAGTAGCATTACCTTCAGATTTTGCATGCTTGTATCTGTTACAGTGGTGGTTTTATCCTTTGAACCTTGCCTAAAAAAGGCACTATAGGGGTGGCAAGAGCTTTAGCCAGTAACCTGAATCCCAGGGGTGACAGGTGCAGACCATCTCTGGCAAAGCATTGTGGATTGTCGATCATGTCTTCCCACACAGCTACATGCAGTGTGTATTATGATAGGCAGGGGGATGAATCTGGTAACATCTGTTTGTCAGATTAGTGTGCCATACAGGAGTGGTGTATGCAAAGAATGTATTTATGGCCATGGGTGCCCACAGGATTTCTTGCAGAGGGGTGCAAATCAGAGGCCAGAACTGTAGTGCAGAAACTGACAGTTTCTCTGTGCAGTTATAGTGTTATGAAATCAGTTATCACACACACACATTCCTGGTATATACATGTCATATTTAATAACTGCAGTCTATGAGAATAGCCCCTAATGTAATCACTGTCCTTGCTGTTATCTCAACTTAGTATATTATCAACAGTAATATCACATTTACTGCCCTTTGTACAGTGTTACTTTGTATCCCTCTCACATCTTTTATTAGCGTGTCTGCTATGTGCATAGTCAAGATTTGTGAACATGATTAATTATTATTACATCATTATGGAAGGATTTATGTTTAATATGTTTCTTTGTAATATAAACACATTTGATTATATTATGTGAGTACATTTTCTCTTTTTACCCTCCCCTCTTCCTTCTGTCTGACTCCTCTTAACGTCCCCTGCATCTTAATTCTTGAAATCAACTTGCCTTTCCTTCATATAAGCTGTCCACGCATATTCGCATAACATGTTTCCTTGCAAGCAGGCCATTTTATTTACATTATCTACTGGTGTTTATTGCACCTTCTCATGGCTGCCAGTAGTACTGCTGGCCATGACTAGGTGCTTATAAATGTTTAACTGAGATGAGCATCATGCATATTTAATGAGCACTGCTGCTTATTCAGATAACATGTTTAGATTTTGCAGGCTTTGCATGAAGCCTATTTTGTTAATGAATCTCATGTTTGAAGTTTTATTACATAAACAAAAGTTTTTCACATCCGGTACTATACAAAGAAATTAGTAAACTTGATAAACAAGAAAGTTTATTTATTTCTCATTTTAAAGATTCAGAAGATGAAGTTGTGTGGCATTAAACAGGGATTATGAACATAATCATACAGTTATAGCTCATTGGTATTCAAAAACATGCATGCTGATTGGACAGCTCAATTAGCATGGCCATTGTGAATTGAGCATATACGAACAGAGAAACGTCCAGCTGTTAGTACCATTGCATGGCCAGACTTTTTTATTGGCATATGCTTAGAAGACAGAGCAGAATGTAAGAAAAATCAGGTACATTTTGCAAAATTAAAGAAAGACAAAATGTGCCTGATTTTTTTTTCATATTTTTGTACTATCCAGCCTAAAGTCTCATCAGACTCTCATACCTCTCAAGTGTCCAGTGATGGTCATTTCATATTTACACTTCATATCATTCAGAAAAATGCATGCTAACACAACACCTCCTATTGGAGTAACTTTTTTATGTTTATAACAACAAAATATGTCCCTATTTTTAGAGCTTTGTTCCTCCCATTATGTAGGGCTTTGTCTAGGTTTTTACATTAAGAGCCCATAGAGGAAGGGGGAGAAAAAAAACAGCCATGGAGAAAAGCCACTGATTTTCATGAAGAGCACTGATGTGCTATGTGTGGCAACGCAACTTCCATATGCATGTGCAGTACATCAACAAACACAGAAGTATATGAAAACTTCAGCACCAGTATACAAAGGTAAGCTATTCATTTCTTATGTCATTGTGTAATAGCAGTAGCCCACAACTCAGTGTGGTATTACAGGATTAACCTCCACTCACTCATGGGCTATTGCTTAACTGAAAGGTTTGTCTTTCAGATGTATGCACCACTTTCTTTTTCAAAAGAATTTTGAGTTGTTTCTTGGCTATCTAACAAAGATGATGAGTTTTAGAGAAGACCATAGCTTTGGAGGAACTTAGCAATGTTATAGGGGCTCTTCCTAGATTTTCTTCTCCTGGCATGGATGTTATCCCTTACATTTTCTTTAAACAAATTTCTTGGAAATGACTTGGAAGAACAGACATATTTTTTAAATATATTGAACGGGTGGTTGAGTAGAGGAAGCTATGACTCCACAAACTTGTGAAGGTGTCATTTGCTTTATTTTTAAGAATTGTGATATTTCTGAGATAGATAATTAGAGGCCATTGACACTGAATAATACAAATTACAAAATACTTAACAAGATACTACCAGTTAGACTAAGTCATGTATTATGTAAATGTTTTAATACTGGGGTATTTGGAATTACACGTAAACTGATTACAGAATTTACTTTAATTGAGGGAATTGTGGATAGTTTATTAACTACTGATATTGGAAGAAATTTATTAGCTTGTGATGAGAATAAGGCTTTTAATTATGTTACTCATGATGCTTTGTGGAGTGCATTTAAAAGCTATGGGGTCAGTTCTACATTCATTACTATAAGTTGGAATGTATATATCCATACTTATTTGTTTGAACTTTAATAAATGGTTGAGTTGGTCACCCTATTTTAATTTAAAGAGGACTAAAGTAAGGGTTTTCTCTCAGTGGCCTATTATTTGGCTTAGTACTGTCAGATATTGTCGATAGAAATTTGGATATGTTTTCTGATGCTAGGTGGTAGATTTCACCTAGAACTTTTTTGTCTGACTTTTTATCTTATGCTGATAACTTAAACATTGTACTTAAAAAAGGAGATATTCTTAGCTTTCATTTAAATTGTATTGGCTTATGTTTAAATTTACAAAAACTATGAGGTTTGGTATGGGGTCTTCCATTCTGGCTTTTTTCTTTTACAAGTGATTCTATTTTGATTTTAGAAAATACCTATGGTCGTGTGGATATTATTGTAGCAAAATAGGATTCCTTATTACTACATGTATAGTCTTTAATGAAGTCTTGGCTAGATTACCAATATCCTTTAAGAATAAATGATGTATTTTGCATATATGAACTTATATAACTTAGTTACAGGGGAGGTAGGTTTGGGGTCAAGGTAATGCAGGGGGGTTGTTTATAGGGAGTTTGGGTTTACAGGTGGGATAGAATCACAACAATCATATGAGCGCAGGAAGCTAGGAGGTTAATGGTTTAGGGCCTTGTAGGCTAGCCAAGTTCAATATCTCATTTCCACATACTGCGCCTATTGTCCTTTGAGGGACATGGATAGAACCCTGGGGTGAGCTTACAGTCACCCACCAAGTTGTTTGGCAAAGGGATAAGGAGGTTTTTATATATTCATTTCAAACGTTGCTTTTTTGGGGAGTTATGGGTTACTGAAGTTAGATGTCGGTCATTTTAAGTGGGTTATTTTGATAGGAGTTAAGATGGTGTAGTTTACCATTTTGTTGCCTTTGGGTTAATCATTGGGATGGCTTTAAGGTCAGATGGATAGGGTTGGTCATGTGGATTTGCATTTCATTTACGTTTTTTATAGGAGGTGTTGGGTTTGGGGGGCATAATTTTGGAGGCTGTTTGTGGTTTGATGGATGATAGGATGGAGGTACAATTGGGGATGTTGGGTATTTGGAGTTTCAATTTAACATTGACTAGGTTTAGAGGGTGTTGGAGTTTAGGGTTCACTTCAGTTATATAATGTGGGTGTGGGATATGTTGTGCTGTCTGTTTGTGCAGGTGTATTGCATTGCATTAACTTTACAGGCTTGCTACAGGAGTTTGGCGCACCTCTTTATAAGTCAAAAATATGGTAAAAGTGAGGCTAGCTTACTTAGGAATGGGTAACAGTGGTCAGTGGGAGGCATTTTGATAGAGGCTAGCTTACTTAGGAATGGGTAACAGTGGTCAGTGGGAGGCATTTTGATAGAAAAATTTAGTTTATTGTTAGGCTTGGGAGCAAGGTAAGGCAGTTCAGTTGGTCAGGAGGATGCAGCTACGACTATATCATTTGCATGCATGACAAGGTTGGGTGAATTAATTTGGTTAGTGGTCTTTGGTTTGGAGGGTCAGGGTAGGTTGAAAGGGAAGATGGATGGACTTTGACTACTGTCAAGATGGATTTTGTTGCAGGGATTGGTGTTGGAATATTAATTCAGGGGGTTGCAGCTTCTGTGGCATTTATGTTATGGCTGTGTTTAGTCATTCCAAAAGTGTTTTGAGGGTCATCAAAGGCTTGGATGGTCATTGTGTACTACGCTTGTACTGGACATTTGGAGGGAAAGCAGGTCTGATTTTTGGACTTTATGATATAGGGCTACTGTTAGGATGATGGTAAGCTATTGCCCTTGTGTGGTTTCACGTGGCATTGGGTTTAATGTTTTGGTGTTGCCTAGGGCAGGAAATGTCTTGGAGCTCATCACAAGGTAAAATTGGTTGTTTGAGAGAGAAGTTAGTGAATAAATAGAAGTTATGTAAAGATACAGTTCTTTTAGTACTGGGAAAGGGATCACTGACGAACAGTCAAGTGATGGCTTTTGGTGCTCATGTGACAGGGCTTTTGGGGTTGCTGATAGGTATCCAGGTGGATTTAAGAGAAAATCGGTTAACTGAATGATGTTTGGTTGAGCCATCCCTCTCATTTTGTATGGGAGGTTAGGTTGTGGAAATTCTGGTAGAGGAGGGGGAACAGCCTGTTCTGGCTAGTGGGTGATGAAGAGGGGCAGACTTTCCCACTTCTGTTCCCCCTCAGGTGTTGGATGTTTAAACGGTAAATATAAGCGAGTGGAGGTGAGGGTGCTGCTTATTTTGGTTGGAGGTGTAATTCAATAAATGGTATATGAAGTGAGGTGTAAGACGCTGCTTCATAAGTAAAGTGAGTGGAGGTATGGACACTGCTTACTGGGTCAGGATGAGTGTTGTCATGCTATCCTGATTAACATTACATGGATGTTTATGTGGTGATTAGAATCAGCTATACTATGTTTAGTTATAAATAATAACTATTGGTTATTGAAGCTATGTTATGGAAGTTTAATAAAGATTGTCAAATGTCATTCAGTGTGATGTGTGTTTATTGAAGGGACTGGGACAAATGAGGTTTGGTAACAAACCAATTTGTCCAGGGACATCTTCAGAAGGAGGTTAGGTATATTAATGGGAGTTAAGAGGGTGGAGGGCATGAAAGGGTTAAATGGGAAGGAGGGAGGATTGGGAGGAAATGAGACAAGGGGGAGGGTTTATTGGAGTTAGGCAAGTGTAGCTGAGTAAGGGATCACATTTTGGTGTGAACTTGCTACCCACCCTCTCTCCCTTTTTGATGGACTGATGGGGATTGTGGCTATTTCATCAGTTTGGGTAGGGTGGAGAAAATGGGCAGGCTTGCCCTCTTCTGTTCCCCCTCAGTTGTTGGATGTTTAAGTGGTAAATATAAGCAAGTGGAGGTAAGATTGCTGCTTATTTTGGTTGGAGTTGTAATTCATTAAATGGTATATGAAGTGAGTTGTTAGGCGCTGCTTCATAAGTAAAGTAAGTGAGGGGAGGTATGGGCACTTTTTTCTTGATCAGGAGGATTGTGTTGTACTTAATATATATTGGTTATCGAAGCTATGTTATGGAAGTTTAATAAAGGTCATCAAACGTTATTCGGTGTGATGTGTGTTTATTGAAGGGGACCAGGACAATATATATTGGTGTCATTCAATGCTTGTGCATAAACTGTGAAACTCCTGAAAGGGATTCCTGGGGAAATAATTTATAATTGGTGTGATTTTAAGTGATTGTGTATACATGGTCAAACTACTGAAGGGATTGGTGGAGAAAATAATTTATATTGCTGTCATTTAGTGATGATGCATACATGGTCAAATTACTGGGGACTGCTGGCAGTTGTGAATATTTTTTTAATAGTATAGCAGATTTGTAGATTGCAAAGTGATATAAGATGTGCAGTAACACTTTTTAACACGGATGTACATGCATTGCAAGTACTTGACTATAACTCACAAGAATACTTCATTAGCATAGGCTGCTTTATACAATTTCTCATTTACATCTCATTAAACTTAATGTGTTTACATTAAATTGCAGACATTGTGCATTACCATAAAAGGCCTATATGTCTATGAATCACAGCCGACTTACACCCACTCATGGACATTGAGAATCCCAGTACAATGTTCACTCAATGACTAAGAACAATGGCCTAATACCCGTAGCTTGATTATGTGGGAAAAGTATAAGGATGGGTAGGAAGGGATTTGACAATGAAAGAGAAAGATGACGACTCATTGTTTCATGAAGGCATACACAGTCAAGATGGATCATTACTGATTCTGCATTTCCTCCTAGGAAAGTATAGTGCTCCACAATTATGGATATGTCTTTTTTAGAGACCCTGGAATACATTACTGACCATTAACTGGGAAAACTACTCATGTACCAACTTTTTTGCTCAATGTTTTCTGGAATTCATACATTGCAACGCCTTGGATCAACTTATCCACACCCCCACCAGGGGCAGGAATATCCTAGATCTGGTCATTACCAATATGGGTGACCGGAGTTCCACACCAAAGGTCAATTCCTCGTTGGTCAGATCCGTCGACAAGCTAATCACCCTATACATCCACATCCCACCCCCACCCCCATTAGGGAAACCACCGTAAAAAATTTCTCCAAAGCCAACTTCATGCTTCTTAAGACAGAAGTGTCAAACTTCACGACACCCATTAAGACAGAAAATAGAGGTATGACTGCTGAATCCTTCACAAATACACTTTATAAGCACTTACTCGAGTGCATGGATAGTGCTATCCCTAACAGAACCAAGATGCTATCCTCCAAAAAAATGAAGCCGATCTGGTGGTCCCCTGTCATAAACAAACTCTACAACAGAAGAAAGAAGCTGTTGTAAAAAAAGAGTAAAATCTCATGATTGGAGGAAGTCCCTGGTCAGCCTCAGTAAGAAGCTGAGATCTCTCATAAAATCCTCCAAAGTAAGCTACGAAAACAAAATCACCACTGACTCTAAAGACAACCACAAAGCATTCTATAGCTATGACAAGAATCTCAATGGCAACACTCAGATCTGCTCTGAGTTACAGAACAATGGCACTAAATATACAGAACCAACTGATATTGCCAACATCCTGGCAGATAGGTTCAGTGCTAACTTTACCCCCCTCTCACCCCCTAAAGGGCCCATCTCTATACCGGAAGAATGCAACGTTCCTGTAACCACAGCTGCACAGGTAAAAAATACACTTTCCAAAGCCAAGAACACAGCATCCATCAGACCTGACAACATCCCTGGCTGCATTCTACATGAACTATAAAATGAACTGGCACCCCACCTAAGCAACATGTTCAATCATAGCCTCACCTCAGGCTTTGTGCCCACTGAATGGCGCACAATGATGGTTATCCCACTCCACAAAGGGGAGCCACCATGGACCCTGGGAACTACCACCCCATTAGCCTAATGAGCCTGGTCTGCAAGGCCATGGAACATATCACCATAGAACTTATAAACAAAGACATTGGTAATCTCCAAACTCTGGACCCCACCCAGTTTGGGTTTGTAAAAGGCAGATCATGTCTCCTAAACCTGATAGACTTCTATGAAGCAGTCACCACAGCTGTAGATGAGGGTAAGGTGGTTCACAAAGCCTATCTAGATCTCACCAAGGCTTTTGACACCACCCCCCCCCCACTCTGGAATTATAGATAAACTCACTAAACTAGATATAAATCCCTATGTCACAACATGGATTGCCAACTGGCTCACTGACAGAACCCACATTGTGAAAGTAGCAGACTCCAAATCCGACTTCAGACCACTGACAAGTGGAGGGCCACAGGATTCAGTCCTGGGTCCTCTCCTGTTTGGTATCTACTTTTCTGAAGTACAGGCTAACACAGAAGGTCTTTGGCTAATGAAGTTCACAGATGACTGCAAACTAGGAGCGATAATTGAAACTCCTAATGATGTGGCCATCCTACAAAAGGGCCTCACTGAGACAGATGCCTGGTGTCAAAGCCATGGCCTCAAGCTCAATGCCAAAAAAGCATTGTCATTCCACTTGGTAAAAACTCTGTACCCATGAGCTACCACATAGGTGGTAGTCTACTTAACACTGAAAGTGTGATAGGAGACCTTGGGACACAGGTGGACAGTAATCTCTCCTTTGATAATCACATCACCACAGTAGTCAGGAAGTCCTTCTACGTGGCACACCTCATCACAAAAGGTTTCTCATCCAGGAAAAAAGAGGTCATTGTTCCCCTCTACTCATCACTCATTAGACCCATTATAGAGTACAATGCCCCTTTTGGTATGTACCTCACAAGATATCTACAACAACTGGAAGGGCCACAGAAATCCCTCACAAAGAGGATTACTGGCCTCAAACAGATGCCCTATGCAGACCGCCTAAAAAACTCCAGCTTTACTCCATTGCATATTGCCTGCTCAGAGGCGATCTCTGCCTAACATACAAAGCTATGTCAAACCCAGAGCTGTTGGACATGCGCCACTTAAAGAAATCCCAATCCTTCAGAGCTACATGCTCTAAAGACCTAAACCTTGAAACCACAATAAACAGAACATGCTGGAGGGATAGATTCCTGTCCCAGAGACTTCCCATACTCTGGAACAAACTACCTATCTATATCAAACAAAGATCCTCATTAGCACTCTTCAAGAAAAATCTTGATGATTGGATAGGAAATAGAAAATTCACTCCGGGGATCACCTCTGTGGCTCTGCTCGACAGGGGCACAGGAAAATAATTTTACTGGGTGGTGAAAGCCATGGTACCTTTTTGACTAGGCTTATATAAGCCCTAGGGCCAGTAGCCTAGTACATACCTATGAACCTATTAGTAAGCTAATGTTGATAGAAAGGATAAGCAGATTTTATAATGTCTATGAATTGCATGACTTTCTTTGGTGATTGTCCTTGAAAAAACGTCATGTGAAGAGTAAAATGAAATATATGGTATGGAAAGAAAAAATGTCATCTATTTAATGTTGAGGGAACCTTGGAACGTGCATTACTTTCTTGCCAAAGCATTGACAATTTTTGAGGGGTGGATGTACACCCAATTCTGTCTTTGAATTTGAAAGTAATAATGGATGAGTGTTATAATGTGAAGAAACAGACAACTAGGGGTGTGTTTAATAACTTGATTGTTAGTATATCATGGGTATTATGTTCACTAGTTGTGAAGAATTGCTGTACAGTAGCTTATGGAATAGTGCACTGATTATTGAGAAATTACAAAAATGTTAATGGCAAAAGGGATGGAGAAATGATTATTGATTTTTGATGTCATCTTATGATTAGCTTGTTAACATTTTTGCTTGCATTTTCCATTTCTTTTGCTTGTTTGAAGATTCATGTTGATGCTTATTGGAATTAACTCCACCTTAGGTTTTCAATAGGTTCCATGGGATATTCTTCATCCACCTGTACAACTACCAACTCAAGTAGATGGTACCTCAATTTAACATCTCATCCAAAGGACAAAATAGTCAGGAGTGCAGCAAGCTCCCCCCTCCACTCCTCAAATAGTCCACTGCAAGAGATCCTGTCACTGGACTGGGACTAGAACCATCAGCCTTCTGGTCCTCCAGCACCAAAGGCAAGTGTGCTACACAGTTGCAACACTTGTATTGTTACACCTGTTGTATGACAGTCAGTCCTATTTGTATGCATCATTTGTCTCTCTTTACTTGTATTACATCCTGCAGCATGCATTTTTACAGACAGCATGCATGTGAATGAATTTCCACACAAGAAAAAAAAAAAAACTTTTTAACTTGTTTCTATGGTCATATGTCTACATAGAAAGCCAATGTGTTGGTTAAGTTTAAATCCAGCATTCTCTTTTCCTCAGAATATGTTGCATTTTTGGATTCATTATACAAGGATATGAAATGCAAATGCATAGCTAAGGTGGGATGAAGGGGGCATCTGCCATGGGTGCAAGGTGCTAGGGTGTACAATCAGCAGGAATGACACATATTTCCATACCGACATTTCTAAATGTCATGACTGAAGTGCTTGCTTCAGCGCATCCTGTCTGGTATTAGTTGCCTAAACGTAGGTGAGGTATCCACTTTCCTTCTTTCTAACATCTTTTGCATAACATATTTCTTTACTACTGACAAGTCCCTGGGGGGGGGGGGGGGGTGCATACCCTGGCGACTTCTCATCTTGATTGCTGCGATTCTCTTTATCTTGGACTTTATGACACCGCGATTAATCATTTAGAGTTAGTCCAGAATTTGCACTATGGTTACTTCACACTATTATTATGGTATTTGACCTATGCAGAAATGGCTGCATATTTAATCACGTCATCTTTCATTTCCTACTCTTAGCTTACTTAGCCCTAGAGAGTGTGAGATCCCCATAATGTAAGGGTTTTTTGGTCTATTTATTGTCTTGTTAAACCATCATGCCTTCCTTTACTGGACCTTTTTCAGTTTTCTATGGTAAATTTGAAGCCTTTTGGCATTTGAGTCTTTTGTCACAACACCCCCTCACGTCTGGATCCTAGTTGTCTAGTTGCTAATGGTCTCTCTCACACTATCTGGATATAAAGGATCCCTCAAAACCTAAGGAAAGAAATTAAAGAAATACAATGTTGGCACACTAACAGAAAACACAAGGACACTGGAACACAAATGTTTTGTAATACTTTTCAATCGACTGACATAGGTTTTGCAATTACTTCAGGTTTCAAGCTGGCATGAATTCCAGATGAGGGGCTCATGCCAGCTTGAAAGCTAGAGGAATTGCAACACCTGTGTTGGTCCAATAAAAAGTAATACATTATGTATTTGTTCCAGTATCTTCATGCCCACAAAACCTATAACTTTCAATTTGCTTTTAATTTTGATGGTTTATAATTTTCATTTGTTCATCTGATTTTCATTTTGTCTGTTTTATGGGTTTCAAGGGTTCATTCAGGGACATCTGATATCAATGCAATTAGACAAGAGTCTGGAATATGGAACAGCCTGCAAGTTCATTAAGTTTGATTTGTTTTACTCATGTTGTGGGTTTCCAAATCTATTCACAAAGGACCAGCAATAGACAGCTTAATTTCAACAGAAAATCTGACCACCAAACCACAGCAAACCTGCCCCTACACCATGTATATGCAGTGTTTCAAGTTTCACTGGAAGTAATTATCACTGGGCAGCAATATAAAAATGGTGGGAAACCTGGAACGTCTTTAGGAAGGTAGTTACATTTGGTAATCATATGTTCATTTATCTATGCAAAAGCCCAAGTAACCTAGAAAGAAAATAAGCACTCATGTAGAACAATTATTTTTAGTTTGCTTGCCTGGAAATGCTGTAATGGAATTCTGGATGAAGACCATCTATTAGTTACAACTGAACAGCTGTCATACGTACTGTAAGACAGAGATATTGCATCAGGCTACTGTAAGTTACTCTCCATGTGTCCAAGTAATGTCTTCACTTGAAAGCAATGAATTAAATTTTATTGGGGGGCTTGATATAGTGGTAAAGGTGTTTGTCTCATAGAAATAAGGTACAGGGTTTGAGTCTCACTTTAGAAAGGGAAATTGGTTAGGCTTAAAATCAGCCTTAAGGGCAGCTAGCCTAGTACTTAACTATGAACCTAAAATGAAACTCTCCCAGTGAGCTTGGATATAAAATATCTGTTCCACATAACTCTTAAGCAAAGGTTCTTCAGAAGTGGACATGATAGAATCGAAGTAGAAATACATCTAATGCAGAAATTTGTTACTCTACATTTTCAAAATGAAATGAAGAGTGGTAATGATGATTCCAGAATGTTCTTGCCAGAGGTTATCAATCTGTATTAACAACTACAATCCAATGTCAATGGAGGGGAGCAGAGTAATGCAGAAATATGAGAGGGCTTCCTTTGGTAGAATATTCTGCTCTACATATGTATGAGAGCTTGGACTGTGGGTAGCTGGCACTCATCTGCATCTTACTTACAAGTTAAAATATCCCACATAAAAACTGGCAGTGGAATTCTGTCAACATTAGAACATGGATTTTGCTTTGTCACAGGTATTCCATTTAGTTGTTAAGTCATGCAACTTGGAGGAGAAGGAAAACGTGAGCTTTTACTTTTTGTTTAACACAGCTTATTTTTTTCTCTTGGTCTCTGTGATACTGGAGGTAGTATATTTAGGCATTGGGGGTGTAGGACCTTTCAGAAAAGCTCCACATGTCATAGAAAACTTATTGCTTTGCAGTGTTTGCACTGTTTAGTAAAGTAATTTGTTCAGAGACCTTAGATATACTGAAAATGAAAATATAATAAATTAATATTACAATCTGAATAAATTACCAAATAAACAACATTCTGAGGTAGTATTAACTTATAACATGAAAAAATATGCAGACATCTCTTGTGCAACTTGATTTTGTCAACAAATGGATTATTTTCTTCATATATCAAAACTTATATTTTGTATTTTGTGGTTTACATTGTTTTCTGTCTCAACAAGGGGGGGTGCATTGTTTCATAGTAGATCTTCATGGAGTCATTTTTTCAAGTATTATTACTGTGGATTAGTTATTGTATTGCATACCTATTCATGCCTCGACACTGCACATTAAGTACTGACAAGCTGATATTCTATATACCTATTTCCAGATATACATTACATTAGTCATATTATGCAAATTAATTTACTAGGGCAACCATACAACCTACTTCAGGGTCACAACATGTATCAGATTCTCACAGTCCTGAAATAAAATAAATATGCTGGCAAAGAAGTCAGTTGAAACCAAAGAAGTGTACATCTTTCATTACTAGCTCTCACCACTTTAGTCATCTCATTGTCTCTTTTATATATCTATTATTGCAAACCACATCACATTTTTTCTCCATTCCTCCTTACTGAACACTGATGAAAATATAGATGATGAAGTTCTTAGAAATACGTGCAATAATCATGGCGGGCTTTTACAGACTATTTACTGAGGTAGAATAACTGCTGCTTTTGTACCATTCATATCTATTTGCCTGCATCTCGGGGATGTCACTGTTTTGTTCAAATATAAACATTTTCAAATTTACAAAAATGTTTGTGCCTTTAAAAAACTGTCCAAGCTGTAGTTGCATTACTGACACAAAATAATGATTTTTAACAAAAATATTGTAAACTGCAATAGACATATTTTCTTTAAAATGGCAGTTTAGCCCTAGAAGCCATAATCTACTGATGGAAATTCCAATATACATTATTTTGCATGTTACTGCCTCTTAAAAATTTCTGACAGTTTAGTACTTGTAGATCGTTGAGTGTATTGTTCCTATTGATCCACTGTAGCTAGATAGTACGTACATATATTGTATTAATTGTTAAAAAAGTATGCATGGAAGAAGTAAATGAAAAATTAAGCATAAATAAAGAGTAAAGTAAAGGATTTGGTTTTAAAGTTATGATAGGAGGTATTGAGTTCAATGAAAAATATATAGATATATTAGGAATAATATTTGGAAGGAATGTGCGAGAACAGTGCCATTTGGTACAGTCAGTCAGTGTGAATCCAGGCAGGAATGGAGATGTGTATGCGAGTGTGTTTTAAGTAATGTGTGACTCAGTTAACTTTAATATGCAAGTTCTAATTACAGTTCCTGACAATGTTTATGTACAATAAATATCTTGAACTCATATATCACGTTAACATCTCTTTTGAATGCATGAATGCATGAGACAAGCCCCATGGTATCAAAAGTGGGATGTTTAAAATGACATGGAGCCAGAAAGGGATTCAAAGTTGAAGAAGATTACAAGCTATGAGGCACAAAGTTAGAAATTTAGAAATAAACAGGAGTAAACAGGTCAGCATTCATTCAAAGGTACTCAAATTAGTTTAAATGATCCATTATTCACATGTGGTATATGGTATATATAAAGAAATGAAGGAGTGGCAAAAAAATAATTTTTATAGAAGTTATGAAAGAATGGCTAGAAACTGGAATTAAAGAGAAAGAGAAATAGATATGTACAGGAGTTATAAAATATACATTTAAAAAGGAAATAAAGAGGAGATAAAAATGGAGACCTATAGCATTGTATAATATGGATTATTACATTTCCATGTGACTAATAACAAAAATGTTACAAAAATGAATAGAATATATGAACAAAATGTATTGGGAAGAAAAGGGAAAGGAAGTCAAGAGTTATTATGGACAAGAGAGAAATAATTGATGATATCATAAATAAAAATGTAGAAGTGAAGGTAACTTATGATAGGGGATATAAGTAAATCTTATGATAATATTCAATATAAATCATTATGGGGAAGTTTGCAGGAATATAATGTAAGCACAAAAATACTGCAATAATAAAATCAGTTTATGGAAGGATCTATGTGAAACTAAATGTAAATGGCTGGATGGGGAAGATCTAAAATTAGAATGTGGAATAAAGCAGGGCAGCCCAGCTAGTAGTGTAATTTTCTCATTAATTATGAATGTAATAGTGAATGAAATTAATAAAATGTCAAGTAGCAGTGAATACAAAATGATGAAGGAAGTACAACTGCTAATACTGTATAATTATGCAGATGATATTGTATTAATTGTTAAACAAATTATGGATTGAAGAAGTAAATGAAAAATTAAGCATAAAATTAAAACATGGTTTATGTATAAATAAAGAGTAAAGTAAAGGATTTGGTTTTAAAGTTATGATAGGATGTATTGAGTTCAATGAAAAATATATAGATATATTAGGAATAATATTTGGAAGGAATGAATACAAAAAACAACAATGGGATAATGTACTCAGAGAAGTATAGGGTATGACTATTTTTTGGAAAGCATATAGATTTTCATATAGAACAAAGTATACTTGTTGAACATCATGATAATAGGAAAAATTGCTTATGTTACTATGATTCCTATTAAGTATGAAAAGGAACTAATGATGATTATATTTTCTTTAATATGGGACTCTAGAATGAATCCAGTCAAGAGAGGGATTCTATATATATATGAGAAGAGCAAGGTGGCTTAGGTTTAATAAACCCAATAGTACATGCAGCATCTTTAATTTTATATAAGGTATTACATGGAATTAAGAAGGAAAATAAAAACTTGATAGAAATGATACAATATGAAAAAAACAAAAAAGTGAGAAGGAATAGGGGTTAAAAAAAGAAGTAAAAGTATTGTGAATGAATAAATGAAAGACTACCAAAACACAATTGTGTTATGGAAAATAAAAAAGAATATATGTGAAAAAATAGAAGGAATGGCACTTAAATATTATGAAAGCATTTTGTTGCAATGATCCATGGAAAGATTTAGAAATAGATAAGACAAAGCCATAATGATGAGATAAAACAACTATAAAAAGATTAAAAAATGTAATGATTTTTTATGTGGATTGTCTATTAGAAAATTGCCAGTTAACACAAATATGCCATACAAGAAAAAGCAAGATAGAATATGTAATAAATGTGGATAGCTTGAGACTACTGAACATGTGTTTTTGAAATGCGAAAGAGTTAATCATGTCTGGAAAAAATTGTAAATATAATAGGGTGAAAAGTTTGTTAAAATTTGAATAAATAAATATGGACATAATAGAATCTGGTTATTATGGTGCATGAAAACAGGAAGAAGTGAAGAAAATAGAATATTTTATGTTTCATGGACTATATGGAACAAGAGACAAAATAAAATCAAATGCAATGGAAAATTGACTTTGACAAAGATTCTGGAGAAGATAATGTTTTGGTTGTGAATAAAAGTGTGGGGGATGCTTAAACTGAAGTGTATGAAGTATAGAGATTTGTAAATAATGTAAATATGTAAATAATATGTAATGTACATATATCAATAAAAAAACCCTACCGTTTTCCATAGGGGACAGGTTTTTAGTGTGGTTAATACTGCTTCCTGCTTCCGTTTAAGGCAAGGAGGTGGCTCAGAGAAGCAGGAAGCTAAAACAGGCAAAAATGGAGGCTGGAGGAGAGAATGGCAAGATAGATTTTTTTTGTTGCTGTTATTCAAATAGTGGATATGTTAAAGTTGTCGAGATGGAATTTGATCTGAAAGAGAGGCTAAGAGATGAATATGGTATGTCAGAGATGGAAAAATGGCCGTCAAACCTTTTCAAAACACTCAATGTGGTGGATGCAGTGGAGGTAGAGACAGAAGAGTTGTTTCAACAGAAGGTGTTTGAATCCAAAGTTGAATCACAAGGTTGTGCTGTTACAACTCTCAGTTGGGAGGGTTGCAGGATGATATATTGTTGGGCATGGCCAATGAAGGTGAACCAGAAGATGATAAGGATATGTCGTGGAGAGATGATGGACAGGATAGCGAATGAAGAAGTGCAGCAGAGTGAAGGCATGCAGGCTGGGAAAAATCATATGCAGAAACCGTCAAAGAAGGGATGTGTGGTAAGAAAGAAGAGAAATTAGTAAGTATGAAGAGAAAGAGATTGTTTAATGTGTGGAATGAACAGAAGGAAGATAAAGAGATGGAGAGATATAAGGTATGGGATAAAGTTATTATGATGCTTGGAGTTAAACCTAATGAGGTAAGAGCATTTATCCATGTTGACATTATTTTCAACACTGGGGAGATAATGGAGAGATTTATAGAAGAATATGAAAAAAAGAAAAACTGTGCTCCATGGAACTTAAATGTATTTAAGCCCTTTTTTAGGGAACCTACGAAAAAAAATGAATATTCTATTCAGAACTGAAGAGGAAAAAAGGACTTTAAAAAAGCATTTATTATATTTGTGTATTGATGTACAGAATCTACGAAAGCGTATGACAACAGAGATTTATGGACTGATGCAGGAGACTGCAATGTGATATTGAAACTGGAAAACAATAATATTGTGCATATTGCAAGTGTTATTAATGTTGAAGGTGACAAAGGCCTGGTTAGATATTGGGGACAGCCAAAAATGTGCTATTTGTGTGGAAAAATGTATCATTTAATTAACAAATGTGAAAAAGATGATGTTTTTCATGTGGGGCATAGGACATGATGCAAAGAAAACTGTGAACCAAATTGATATAAATGTAAAAACATGGAACATTTTGGGGGGAGGATATGAAGAAAAAGAAAATGAAGCAGTGTTGGACATAACAGAAGAAGAAGAAGAATAAGGTAAAAAGGTTAAAATTACAGAAAAGAAATAAAAAGTAGGAAAACGTGGGGAAAGACAGTAGTACTACTGATGGAGAACAAATTATATCAACAGATATATTGAAAGAAGATTTAAACAAAGAAAATATTGAAGAGCAGGAGTCAGGTTTTAGTGAGAATGATGACATTAAATGCTATATAGTCAAACTGTGAAAAACAGGAAAAGAATGAATACAGAAGATGTCAAAACAAAAAAAGAAAGGAAAAGGATGAATACGTGTTATTTAAAGGAGAGGTATGTGTAAAGTTTTGTCACTAGATGTCAGTAGTTTTAAGAAGTTAGAAAAAAGGAAAGGCATTCTAGAGTGGTGTAAAAAGCTAGTTAGTGATGTTATTTTACTAGAAGATACTAGATATTTGTAAAAATCATGCATAATTCAAATCAAAGTTGGTGGGGAAATATATGATATCAAGCTGCAAAACTGATACAACACAAAAACTTGGTAGAGAAAACCACTTTATAAAGCAAAGCTTTCGGGCAGAACCCTTCTTCAATACTAAAACATAGCATCAAACATTTCACACTTTAAATACAGGTCATCAGTCACATGATCAGCAGCCAAAAGAAATCATGTGACCACAAAAAACAAAATAAAATACAAAATATAAAACACAAAATGTAAACATATTATAAAACTTTAGAGCATAAGAGTCTATCCTATATAACATACATATTTCATGAACAATTACATCACAATTTGGTATTTTGTAGTTTAACTAGTATCGGTTTAAGGCTAACCATACTGTTCAAACCTGGTGGTGAATCAGCAGCAAGTCTCAATATCCATTCATATTCCTTAGTCTCTAAATGGTTATTGATATCACCAAATGTCGGATATACAATATCAATCACCCTAAACTTAAATTTATGTTCATTACCAAAAATAGATATATGTTTATATAAGGCATTCTTATCATAGCATCTCTAATCTCCGATTTATGTTCACCTTCAATTTACGGGTAGTCTTACCAAATGAAGGACAGGAGACATGTAGCCACATAGACCACAGAAGATGTAATACAAGTGGCTGATACTTTAAACTTAAAAACATTACCATGAGTGGGATGTATAAAAGTATCACTATCATTACTAATAATATCAGCACAACACATACAATTAAAACACTTAAAAGTGCCATAGTTTACTGAAAAGGGTACATGCATAGATTTACTAAAATCCTTGTAACATAACATGCTCTTAAGTGTCTTCATATTTCTATATGCAAAGCGTGGTTTATCACCCAAGATAGCCTTCAACTCATCAGAGGCCATAAGAATGTCCCAATTATTAAATATAATTTGTTTGATAGAACCTGACTTTACATTAAATGAAGTAACATATCTAATGGCTGTCTCAGATTTATTCCTTACATAGTCATTACTTGTACCAGCCAAACCTTCTAAAAATGTTGGTTTCAGGCATGTCTCTCTATCTATCATCACATTATGTTTCAAACCAGATAGAAGATGCTCATCATATCCACTAGATATAAAATCTTTTATCATATCCTCCAATTGCCAGGAGAAAACAGTGTCATCAGTGTTTAACCTGCTTACTCTACTAAACTGAGACTTAACAATGCCTTTAAATATGCATGCATGCTACCAAAATGGGTGTATCTACCAGAATAAACATCTTTCCTATGTAAACTAGTATGTAGAACACCTTCATGCATCTGTAACCTAACATCTAAAAAAACTATAGTGTTAGCAGATGTTTCCATTTTAAATTTCAAAAAACTCGTAGTTGAATTCAAAAAAGTCAAAAATTCATTTAACTCATCCAATGTACCACCCCATATCATAAAGCAATCATCCACAAAACGTTGGAAAAAGCAAATTTTATCAACAAAAGGATTACTTTCATTATATATATGATTCTTTTCCCATTGGTAAAGGACCAAGTTGGCATATGTGTTGGCTACCGAGGTACCCATAGCTACCCCAGTAAGCTGAAGGAACAGAGTGTCATTAAACAGAAATATATTATTTTTCAATATTACATCCATAAGACAGCAAATATTTTCTATATGTCTGATATTTGGACTAGGTTGTGAGACTAAAAATTCTCTCAACAATTCAAGCCCAATGTCATTTGGAATGACAGTAAAGAGGAGGTAATATCTAGTGTTACAAAATAATATTTACACTTATCTAATGCATCATTAATACTATTGTGCCATAACTGTAGCTTACACAATAAGTCTGATGTATCCCGTAAAATAGTATCACAATGAGGCAAGTAAGGTTGTAACTGTCTTTGTAAATATAAAGAAATTGGTTCGGTTATCCAACCGCCACCTGACACAATAGGTCTCATCGGTGGATTCACCATAGATTTATGAATTTTTGGGATACCGTATAGATGTGGAATGACAGGGCATGGAACAGTGAAATAATGAAACAGATCTAGACTAATGTCACCATTCAGCTGTAATTCATAAATAACCATATTCACATAGGTAATACACTTTCTAACCTCTAAGGTTGTAATAGTCTTAAATGCTGTGCTGTCTTCAAGTAATACAGACACTGCTGACATATAATCATTTCGGTCCATCAAAACAACCACACCACCCTTGTCTGCTTGCTTAATAATAACATCATCACATAATTGTAAACTCTTTAGCGCTTTATATTCATTGAAAGTCAAATTATAAGTCCTTTTCTTCACATTATTAGAGTATAAAGTTCTAATTTGGGATTCACAAATGTCATGAAATGCCTTCACGATAGGTACACTAACTGGTACAAAAGTACTACGTCGTTTACACTGCCCTACGACAGTAGCAGAGTCACCAAACAAAAGTCTCAGGTTAACATTTCTAGAAAATAATTTCAAGTCTGTGCAGACACCAAACTGTCACTGCTAGTAGGTATATAATTAAGCCCTTTACACAGAAAAGAATAATGGGCTTCCTGTAGAATAAACTTAGAGAGATTCAACGTACCATTTGTTATTTATTTTGTTCAGCCCTAAAGGGCTCTCACTCTTTCATTTACTTGAATTTATCGCCTGCCCCATTGGCAATCCTCTCTGTTTCGGAGACCTCTCCATAACGGACTCAGGATGTTCTAGGTGAAAGCGCTTATGCGCTATATTAATAGTAAGTTGTTGAAACTTCTTCCCAATAGCAGCTACGGCGTTGTCATTGCCATCTTGTTTCTGTTTCACTTCAGAATGCGTGCTAGCATATATTTAAAGGCATTGTTAAGTCTCAGTTTAGTAGAGTAAGCAGGTTAAACACTGATGACACTGTTTTCTCCTGGCAATTGGAGGATATGATAAAATATTTTATATCTAGTGGATATGATGAGCATCTTCTATCTGGTTTGAAACATAATGTGATGATAGATAGAGAGACATGCCTGAAACCGACATTTTTAGAAGGTTTGGCTGGTACAAGTAATGACTATGTAAGGAATAAATCTGAGACAGCCATTAGATATGTTACTTCATTTAATGTAAAGTCAGGTTCTATCAAACAAATTATATTTAATAATTGGGCCATTCTTATGGCCTCTGATGAGTTGAAGGCTATCTTGGGTGATAAACCACGCTTTGCATATAGAAATATGAAGACACTTAAGAGCATGTTATGTTACAAGGATTTTAGTAGATCTATGTATGTACCCTTTTCAGTGAACTATGGCACTTTTAAGTGTTTTAATTGTATGTGTTGTGCTGATATTATTAGTAATGATAGTGATACTTTTATACATCCCACTTATGGTAATGTTTTTAAGTTTAAAGTATCAGCCACTTGTATTACATCTTCTGTGGTCTATGTGGCTACATGTGTCTCCTGTCCTTCATTTTACGTGGGTAAGACTACCCGTAATTGAACATAAATCGAGATTAGGAGATGCTATGATAAGAATGCCTTATATAAACATATATCTATTTTTGGTAATGAACATAAATTTAAGTTTAGGGTGATTGATATTGTATATCCTACATTAAGTGGTGATATCAATAACCATTTAGAGACTAAGGAATATGAATGGATATTGAGACTTGCTGCTGATTCACCACCAGGTTTGAACAGTATGGTTAGCCTTAAACTGATACTAGTTAAACTACAAAATACCAAATTGTAATTGTTCATGAAATATGTATGTTATATAGGATAGACTCTTATGCTCTAAAGTTTTATAATATGTTTACATTTTGTGTTTTATATTTTGTATTTTATTTTGTTTTTTGTGGTCACATGATTTCTTTTGGCTGCTGATCATGTGACTGATGACCTGTATTTAAAGTGTGAAATGTTTGATGCTATGTTTTAGTATTGAAGAAGGGTTCTACCCAAAAGCTTTGCTTTATAAAGTGGTTTTCTCTACCATGTTTTTGTGTTGTATCAGTTTTTCAGCTTGTTTTTTCTTGTCTGATATAGTTGCTGCCTTTGGGAATTCCGACAAGGGTCTATCTCGCAGCCTTGCTAGCTCTGATATGGCAACTTTAATGAAAATGAACTCTGTTAAGTCTCTTATTAACATTGAGATTAATCCGTTACTACAGTTTGCTGAAACAGTATGTCCTGCTACTGGGAGTGTTATTTCATCTGCCTCTGAGAACATTGCTGAGTTTAATAAGGCTCTGCATTTGCTTGAAAGGAAAGTGAGTGCATTCAAGCCTTTACAATGGCAACGCTTTAGGTTCCTGGCTTATGTGGAGAGAGGAATTGTTCCACGAGGGCTGAGAATTCTAAAAATGCCCTCTTATGGCAACACTTACCCAGAACTGTTGAAAAAATGGCAGCAGCTTAACATTAAGCTGAGCTTGGACTACATGTGTTTGATGAATGACTTTTTTCTCACTATAGAGGAGGACTACAGAAAAGAAATCCTTGCCTTAGAAAACAATATAGTGGAAATGCCTGTTTTTCCTACTATGGTTGATAGTTATCAACAAATTCTTGATAGATTGCAGGCATTTGATTGTCATATGGAAGCGACCAAGAAACGGAAGCTAACACGCGACATCAGTGATTTTCAAAGAGGTAATATCTTTTCTTGGCCGAAAACAGACCATATTCCTTATGCTAACCATAAAAAAGTTTTCCAAAGAGAGGCTTTGGATACTTTAGATGATTTTCATGAGATAACACCACCTTTGAAAGCTCCATTAAAGCTGGTTATGGAAGTGGCACCCCCGCCGATAGTATAGGATGAACCTGTCCAAGTTACATCATCTCCTCTTGCAGCATCATTCTGAAGTGAAACAGAAACAAGATGGCAATGACAACGCCATAGCTTCTATTGGGAAGAAGTCTCAACAGCTTACTATTAATATAGCACATAAGCGCTTTCACCTAGAACATCCTGAGTCCGTTATGGAGAGGTCTCCGAAACAGAGAGGATTGCCAATGGGGCAGGTGATAAATTCAAGTAAACGAAAGAGTGAGAGCCCTTTAGGGCTGAACAAAATAAGCCGCAAATAACAAATGGTACGTTGAATCTCTCTAAGTTTATTCTACAGGAAGCCCATTATTCTTTTCTGTGTAAAGGGCTTAATTATATACCTACTAGCAGTGACAGTTTGGTGTCTGCGCTCACAGACTTAAAATTATTTTCTAGAAATGTTAACCTGAGACTTTTGTTTGGTGACTCTGCTACTGTCGTAGGGCAGTGTAAATGACGTAGTACTTTTGTACCAGTTAGTGTACCTATCGTGAAGGCATTTCATGACATTTGTGAATCCCAAATTAGAACTTTATACTCTAATAATGTGAAGAAAAGGACTTATAATTTGACTTTCAATGAATATAAAGCGCTAAAGAGTTTACAATTATGTGATGATGTTATTATTAAGCAAGCAGACAAGGGTGGTGTGGTTGTTTTGATGGACCGAAATGATTATATGTCAGCAGTGTGTGTATTACTTGAAGACAGCACAGCATTTAAGACTATTGCAACCTTAGAGGTTAGAAAGTGTATTACCTATGTGAATATGGTTATTTATGAATTACAGCTGAATGGTGACATTAGTCTAGATCTGTTTCATTATTTCACTGTTCCATGCCCTGTCATTCCACATCTATACGGTATCCCTAAAATTCATAAATCTATGGTGAATCTACCGATGAGACCTATTGTGTCAGGTGGCGGTTGGATAACCGAACCAATTTCTTTATATTTACAAAGACAGTTACAACCTTACTTGCCTCATTGTGATACTATTTTACGGGATACATCAGACTTATTGTGTAAGCTGCAGTTATGGCACAATAGTATTAATGATGCATTAGATAAGTGTAAATATTATTTTGTAACACTAGATATTACCTCCCTCTTTACTGTCATTCCAAATGACATTGGGCTTGAATTGTTGGGAGAATTTTTAGTCTCACAACCTAGTCCAAATATCAGACATATAGAAAATATTTGCTGTCTTATGGATGTAATATTGAAACATAATATATTTCTGTTTACTGACACTCTGTTCCTTCAGCTTACTGGGGTAGCTATGGGTACCTCGGTAGCCAACACATATGCCAACTTGGTCCTTTACCAATGGGAAAAGAATCATATATATAATGAAAGTAATCCTTTTGTTGATAAAATTTGCTTTTTCCAATGTTTTGTGGATGATTGCTTTATGATATGGGGTGGTACATTGGATGAGTTAAATGAATTTTTGACTTTTTTGAATTCAACTACAAGTTTTTTGAAATTTAAAATGGAAACATCTGCTAACACTATAGTTTTTTTAGATGTTAGGTTACAGATGCATGAAGGTGTTCTACATACTAGTTTACATAGGAAAGATGTTTATTCTGGTAGATACACCCATTTTGGTAGCATGCATGCACCGCATATATTTAAAGGCATTGTTAAGTCTCAGTTTAGTAGAGTAAGCAGGTTAAACACTGATGACACTGTTTTCTCCTGGCAATTGGAGGATATGATAAAAGATTTTATATCTAGTGGATATGATGAGCATCTTCTATCTGGTTTGAAACATAATGTGATGATAGATAGAGAGACATGCCTGAAACCGACATTTGTAGAAGGTTTGGCTGGTACAAGTAATGACTATGTAAGGAATAAATCTGAGACAGCCATTAGATATGTTACTTCATTTAATGTAAAGTCAGGTTCTATCAAACAAATTATATTTAATAATTGGGCCATTCTTATGGCCTCTGATGAGTTGAAGGCTATCTTGGGTGATAAACCACGCTTTGCATATAGAAATATGAAGACACTTAAGAGCATGTTATGTTACAAGGATTTTAGTAAATCTATGCATGTACCCTTTTCAGTGAACTATGGCACTTTTAAGTGTTTTAATTGTATGTGTTGTGCTGATATTATTAGTAATGATAGTGATACTTTTATACATCCCACTCATGGTAATGTTTTTAAGTTTAAAGTATCAGCCACTTGTATTACATCTTCTGTGGTCTATGTGGCTACATGTGTCTCCTGTCCTTCATTTTACATGGGTAAGACTACCCGTAAATTGAAGGAGCGTATTACTGAACATAAATCGGAGATTAGGAGATGCTATGATAAGAATGCCTTATATAAACATATATCTATTTTTGGTAATGAACATAAATTTAAGTTTAGGGTGATTGATATTGTATATCCTACATTAAGGGGTGGTGATATCAATAACCATTTAGAGACTAAGGAATATGAATGGATATTGAGACTTGCTGCTGATTCACCACCAGGTTTGAACAGTATGGTTAGCCTTAAACCGATACTAGTTAAACTACAAAATACCAAATTGTGATGTAATTGTTCATGAAATATGTATGTTATATAGGATAGACTCTTATGCTCTAAAGTTTTATAATATGTTTACATTTTGTGTTTTATATTTTGTATTTTATTTTGTTTTTTGTGGTCACATGATTTCTTTTGGCTGCTGATCATGTGACTGATGACCTGTATTTAAAGTGTGAAATGTTTGATGCTATGTTTTAGTATTGAAGAAGGGTTCTGCCCGAAAGCTTTGCTTTATAAAGTGGTTTTCTCTACCAAGTTTTTGTGAAATATGTGATATGAAATTTTGGGAAAGAGATCTATTCAGGAATACTTATATAAAGGTACAGTTAAAGAATTAGATGCCCCTTTGTCATAGCAGGTAGAATTACTATTAATGGTATAAGTTGCAGGTAACAGGTTATGAGAATGAATGCAATATATGCATATGTAATAAAAAAGGAGAGGGAAGAGATATTTAGAAACCTAATACAATATTTAGCAGTTAACATGGAAATAACTGCAGTAGGAGACTTCGATTTCAATTTAAGACATCAAAATAAGAAGGCTTATGATGTTTAACTAGTAAAGGATATTATAAAATACTGACAGTTATAAATATGGAATCTAGAGACTTGGGTGTATAGAAGAGGGGCAAAAGAACAGAAATAGATTATTTTTATTGTCATAAATTTTTAAACAAGGAGAGGTTTTTCAGACCACAGGGCAATTTGGATTTTGTTAAAGGGAAATGATGATTATATAAAAAGAGGCAAAGATATAAAAAGAATAAATGAAGTAAAATGGGATGCTAAAGGGAGAAAAGAGGTTATGACATTATGACAATAGTATGTAGAAATGAGAGCATTTTATAATGATTGGTCTCAATGGTGGTTAAATTTTAAACTGAAAGATAAAAAAATGCTATGTGACATGGGAGAAAGAAGCTATACATGGAAAAAATAAAATATAAGAATTTAAACAGCAATATGATTGATTGTCTAAGGAAGAATGATGAAACGTTTTATTAAGGAACAGAAATTAGATATGAATAAGAAAAACATAGAACATTTATTGTACAAATGAAGATATTTCTTGAAAGGAAAAATAATAAACTGCAGCATATTTCACTGAAATAATTAAAGAGAATAATAGTGTAATGAAGGAAATGAAAAATTCTTCAGATAGAATGCATAATACACAAGAGGAGGTTATGACTGTAGTAAAAGAACATGTTAAGACATTATTTAAAGAGTGGAGAACAAAAACATGGAACGAAGGTAAATACTTATTCTGACAGGCAGAATAAGGATTTAGGAAAAATGTAAGAATAGATTAAATAGAACAGGCAATAAAAGTAATGAATTTAGATTTAGCAGCAGGACCAGAAGGAATAGAATACAAGATGTATAAAAGTATTAAATGTGTATAAAAGGTTTCAAGTAAAAAGAGTTATACAGAGGTACCATAAGGTTTATATGGAATAAAGGAGAGAAGGAAGAAATACAGTATTGGAGATCAAGTGTGTTAAATAATACAGATTATAAGATTTTTTTATGAAAATATTACAAAAAGCATGGACAAAAAGTAGCTGATGTAAATAAACAAGAGTTTGACATAAAAAAACTTCAATATTTATTGTTAATACTTAATGAAAAAGCAGATGGTATAGTAATTAGAAATGTTCCTGAAAAAGTAATGGTAGGAGATTTAAGCAAAGCATTTGATTCAGTTAACCACTTAGTATTATGGGATATGTTTATATGTTTATATATATATATATATATATATATATATATATATATATATATGGTTCTATGGCATTTTGCCGAAAATCCATTTCACCAAAAATCCTGACATAGGGTCCAAATCGCCGAAAACAGTACAGATAGTATATATGTCCTTTTCCCCAACTGTAGTGCAATCTCGGAGTGAGAATATTAATGTGGGGGGGTGAGGAGCACAGCCCTCATAATGGGGGTGTGGGTGGTGTAGCTCCCCACCTACTCAGTTTATAAACTATTTACTTACTGTTATAATAGGGACTGGACAATATAAAACAATACTAGACAATATTAAACTGTACTGGGTGGAAGACTACACCCCCACCCCCCATACTTTAATATTCTCACTCCAAGATCGCACTACAGTTGAGGTAAAGGCATATACACTGTCAGTTGTATTTTCGGTGACATGGATTTTCGGCGATTTGGACCGTATGTCAGAATTTTTGGTGAAATGACACTGATCTATATATATATATATATATATATATATATATATATATATATATATATATGTATATATATATATATATATATATATATATATATATATATACAGCGACTGTCATATACTTGAACATGGAAGGTCGTAATCGGTAATGTCGAAGGCAAAATAATCAATCTAGGAAAGGTTTTAACATGGGTCGAGGTAGGGGAGATGTTTGTAGTTTGGAATAATACTGAACACCTACCTCGACCCATGTTAAACCATTCCTAGATTGATTATTTTGCCTTCGACATTACCGATTACGACCTTCCATGTTCGAGTATATGACAGTCGACGGAGTGCCGTTCACACTTTTGATAGTAAACCTATATACATACATATATATATGGGTCTATATTAGATCAGCGAACACTTAAAAAAGCGAACGCTGATTGATCGATCTTATGTAAGTGAAAGCTTACAATCTCAAACTGTCAGATCAGCGATTTTTTTCCTAGGGAAAAAAATCGCTGATCCAAAACACATACACACAGCACAAGCACACCAAACAAACAGAAATCCACACACATACCCCTAAAATCTGACACCTAACCCTACACTAAACTATGCACACACCACTAACTATCCACTTACCTTAACCCAAACCCTAAACCTAAGATCCGTCACTATCGCACACTCACCTCACCCGCTCCCTAACCCTAACTCACCTAAATCTGCCCTAACCCTCATGTCCACACAATCACACACATACCTAACCCGAGCCCTAACCCTAACTCACCTAACCCACCCTTACACTAACATCCACACAATCGCACACTTACCAGAATCTGATCCGTAACTTTCTACCACAGCATTGAAAATACTGAAGCAACAGAAATGGACAAATAAATTCTTTCCCTAGGAAAAAATTTGAGTTTCTGTTGCTTTGATATTTTTAACGTTCACTAAAATAAGGTTGATTAATCAGCGTTCGCTTGTTTAAGCGTTCACTGATTTAATATAGACCCTGTATATATATATATATATATATATATATATATATATATATATATATATATATGTGTATATATATATATATATATATATATATATATATATATATATATATATATATATAGGGATTCACTTTATAAGCTCAAAATCCTGAAAGCTCGAATTTCAGAATCTCGAGCCCATACAGTGGAAAATCCAAATACCCAAAACCACTAAACTGCGAAACCCTAACTCCCAAAACCACAAAAACTTGAAAAAACACAGCACACACCACACAACACATACAAACACAGACACACACACCTCCTGACACTGTCAAAAACCAATACAACACACACGCACACAACTAAACAAGCACAGACACCTACCCTTATTATATGCAGGGGCAAGCCACCCTGCACCCCTCATGTGGGGGGCTGTGGCCACCACACCCCCACTTAAATATTTTAACTCCAAGGGTCACACTACATACACACACACATGAAACACCACACAAACTACATTCCTCTCACACACACACATCACATTAACAACACACACTACAGCCCCTACCCAACACCCTTAAACATAAACACTTACCTGAATCCATGAACACAGTGCAACACCAGAAACGCTAATTCAAAATCTCCAACATTCGAGATTTTGAATTTTGCACTTCTGGGGTTGCGATGTCACGATCTTTCCACTTTATAAGCTTGAGATTCTGAAATTCGATATTTTAAGATTTTGAGCTTATAAAGTGCTTCCATTCCATATATATATATATATATATATCTATATAGATAGATATATATATATATATATATATATATATATATATATATATATATATATATATATATATATAGGTCTACTTTACATGGTCGACTTTTCCTAAAGTTGACTTTCATATGGCCGAGACCGTATGATCAACTTTTGAAAAGCCGACCATGGGGAACTGCTATCTCTGTACAGTGTGGAATGGGAACATTTCCCTCTTCCGCACTGTATATATTTAAGTTATGGGGGGATGTGGGGTGGAGCCCTCCATGGTGGGTGCACAGGGGCTTGCCACCCTGCTAACATCCTGCTAACAGTTTTAAGGTAAGTGGTCATTGTCTTTTATGTGTTTATTTTAAATGTTCGGCTTTCCGAAAGTCGATCAAATGTGGTCTCAGCCATATGAAATTCGACTTTGTGAAAAGTCGACCGTGTAAAGTAGACCTATATATATATATATATATATATATATATATACATATATATATATATATATATATATATATATATATATTTATACATATATATATATATATATATATATATATATATATATATATATATATATATATATATATATATATATATATATATATATATATATATATATATATATAAAACAGGCTTAAAAATGTGTGCATGTTGGCATATAAGTATAACATAGTGGCGATTATGATAAATAGATGGTTGAGTGAAGGAAAAAAGGTAGAAATGAGTATTAGACAAGGTTGTCCACTGAGCTATACAATGTTTGCATTAGTAATGAATAAAATATCTATGTATATGAATAAGGAGATGGATGCCATAAGCTGTATTTCAAATGAAGAGCCAAAAATGCCCATTTTGTTAAATTACAAAGATGATATTATTATTACAGCAAAAAATGAAGCAAGTATGGATATAGTGATAAAACAAATTCAAGAAATCATTCAGGTTATTGGTTTTGCATTAAAGACAAAAGTCATGGTTTAGGTTTGGAGGGCAAGATTAGTGGAATTTATTTCAATAAGGATAAAATTAAGATCCTTGGGATAAACTTCAGCAATCAAGAAATTGTAAATTCCATACATAAAGAAAACGTGTGTATTCTGGAAGTCTTTTAGGGTTTCTATTAGAAAGAAAGTTTATTTAATGAATTCTGTTTTGATAGCAAATACTTCTTATTTAGCAACCTTTATAGTCTTCCTTTGAACTTAGAAAAAGACATATATAATATGATATTTTCTTTTATTTGCAGATCAAGGATGAATACAGTGAAAAGAGGAGTGTTATATGTGAAAAGTGCAAAATGAGGCTTAGGTAAATAAACTCTAGTGTATATGTCATCATTAAACATATACAATAATGAAATGTTTAAAAGAAAATAACAGTTCATTATTAATGAAAATATTAAGTTTAACATATAAATCAGTGTTTTTTTTTTTTTAGTTCAAGAAAAAAAGGGGTTGCTGTAATAAAAAAATGGAAAATTTTCAAGATAAGATTATATTGTGGAAAATAAATGTGAATAAAATTGATATTAAGAGAAAAGAACAGTATGATAACATTATGGAAAAATGTTACAGTTTATATCCTTGGAAGGATTTAAACATTGAGGAAAGAAACACTATTATTGCAAGAATGGAAAGATGTAAAAAACATATAGAAGGCCAAGATGTTTTATAGGGACTATCTTTACAAAAATTACCAGTGAAGGCAACTATGCCATATAGAGTCTGTTTATATTGTGTGGAATTTGAAACTTTGAACATTTTTTTTTAATGTAAAAGATCAATATTTAAATGAATTTACAGATGTGAATAATTTAAACATGGATATAACTGAATTTGGGTATTACAGAAACAAAAGTAAGAAAGAAGTTAAAAGTCTTGATAAAAATAATATTTGCTATATTATGTTTGATCTGAAATCTGAGAATTAAGGAAATGATATTTAATGAAAAATGGGACTCAGCAATGATGTTGAAAAAAATTAGGTACTGCTTGTGAAAACTGTAGTTGGCATCTAAAAATTAAAAAGTATGTGATATATATGGTGAAGCTAAATATAAAAAGAGGATGTAATTAGAAAATAATGTGTATATATATATATATATATATATAAATTTATATGGGTCCACTTTGTAAATTCAAAATACTGAAATCTCGAATTGCAGTATTTCGAAATTACAAAGCCGCAGACTCATAATTTCGAAACCGGCAGAAGCACAAAATTCAAAATACTGAAACACGGATATTTTGAATTTCTGCTTCTGGCGGTATGGTGTGTGGATGAGTTTAATTTTGGTAAGTTTGTGTGTGTATGTATGTTGGTTAGGGGTTTAGTGTGTGTTGTGACTGTTATGTGTGTGTTTGAGGGACTGTAAGATGTGCGTGTGTGAGTTCCATTTGTGTTTCTGTTTATGCGATCTCGGAGTTAGACTATATAAGTAGGGGTGTGTGGGGTGCAGATGGGCTTGCCCCCCTTCTTATATGTAGTTTAGATGAGTTTGATTGTGGGGGAAGTTTTGTGTATGTTTATGTGTGTGCTGTATGTGTAGGGTAGTTACGGGATTTTGAGTTTAGCTGTTGTGTGTTTTCCAGTTTGTGAGTTGTGCTTGGGTTTTTGGCTTTGTGGTTTTGAAATACTGAATTTCAAGATTTCAGTACTTCGAAATTACAAAGTGGACCCATATGTATATATATATATATATATATATATATATATATATATATATATATATATATATGGATCCCGATTAGATCAGCGAATTTACGTTTCACCAAAACATAAATTCACGAATTGATTTACGTGAAAGTGCATTTAATCGGAAACAAACATTCACGTAAATCCAGCAAAAAAAAAAAAAGAAAAAACAGTTTAAACACATTTATGCAGGGGGGCAAGCCCACCCTGCACCCCCCATTTGGGGAGCTGTGCCACTCACACCCCCCTACTTTAATATTCTCACTCTGAGATCGCACTAAAGTGGGGAAAAGAGAATATTCCCTCATCCTAACTGTACCACGATCTCAACAATAATTTCCTTACTTGTACATCAACACTAAACGTCGATGTACAAGTAAGAAAACATGCAAACTGCATGTTTTCACCTATTTTCTTTCTTTTTTCTTTTTTGACAGCTGTATTAATGCGAAAGTGCTTTTTTAGCAAAACACACTTTTGTGTAAATCAGCTCGCAGACTTCCGTTTCAGTAAAACATAACTTCACAAAATTCAAGTAGATCCATACATATATATATATATATATATATATATATATATATATATATATATATATATATATATATATATTTACAAATAATTGAAAAATATGTATATATATATATATATATATATATATATATATATATATATATATATATATATATATATATATATATATACATATATATATATATATATATATATATATATATATACATATATGTATATATATATATATATATATATATATATACATATATATATATATATATATATATATATATATATATTACACTTAAAAAATGTCTTAGGCATATGGACAAAAACACAACACACGAACTGGTGGTTTTTAGTGCTTTCATTCCTTAAATATCCTGGAACTTATAATTTGTGTCCAGTTTTTCCACTATAAAAGTAATGGCAAGTGTCACACACAGCCATGCATACTATGTACTTACTGTTATAGTCATAGTGTAAGGGAAAGAGCACAGTAAAACAATTATGTCCAAAAGTGTAGCTGGCTCCAGTAAGTATATATGGGCACATTTTTCACATGGGAACATAACTTTAGGTTAAATAGCACTGCAATCTCGATCAATAGAAAAGGCAGTGTCTCTGTTGTCAACCAAAGACCTAATGGCATTCATTTTCTTATATGTGAATGAAGATTGGCTCCGTGGGACAGTAGCCAAATTGTCTGAGCTTGTAACAATGTTCTAATTTCTATCTACAATATTTCTAACAGACTGCATGTCCCAGCTAATGGGTATTGGAAAACTTGAAGTTCTATTAACAGCAGTGTTATCAGGTACTTGTTCATTCAGACTGTTGCTAAAGAGGTCTCTGATGCTAGATACCTCAGATTTCATCCGTTTTTAAAATTTGGTTTCATACCAAAACAACAAGTAACAACAACAACCAAGAATAATAGGGATACTGGAGCCTATGATTTTTGGCAAAAGGGAAATGGAAGTAATGATTTATTATGGGTATTAAGAGAGGTGATAGATGATATTATAAATAAAAACTAAATAATAAAAAATAGAAACTAAGATAATGGTAGGAGATGTGAAAATAGCAGTTAGAATACAATTTGAGAAATTATGGAATATATTAATAGATTATAATATAAATCACAAAATAATAAAAGTTATCAAATCTGTATTTGAGAATAATAATGTAAAAATAATATTGAATCGATGGCTAAGTGAAAAATAAAAATAGAATTAGGGATAAGGCAGGGTTTTCCAGAAATCAGTATTTTATTTGCATTAGTTATGAATGTGATTGCTAATTAAGTCAATAGAGAATTGAAAATGGCAAGGTATAGGTTGATAGAGGGAGTATAAATTGGTACATTGCAATTATTCTTACTTAAGCAGATGATATGGTTTTAATTATTAAGGCTAAGAAATGGATGGAACAAGATATTACAAAATTAAATAAGTATTTAAATATGCTTGGCTTATGTAGTAATAAAAACAAATTCATATATAAAAAATTGTTTCAGTTATAAAACATTAAAACAACATGATGTCATTGTTACAACTTGTAGTTATTCTTCAACACGTTAAATAATGCCTTAAAGAAGGCATAATTGAAATATATATGTTGTTTATTTATTTTTTTATTGATTTTTTTTCTTTTTCTCTTTTTCTTTTTTGTCATTGATTTTTTCTAAAACATAATTTTTATATATGAATGTAAGATAGTATGTTCACTTTTTTTACATCACTTCCTGTTTATGGATATAAAACCAGGATGTAGGGAGGCGTCCTGGTTTTTCTGAAGAAGTCCACGATTTATTAAAGTGGAAGAAAGCTAAAGAATTATTTGCCATTGTGGTTATTCTACTCTTCGCTTCAGTCATTGTTCAAGTCCAATATATATGCTACTAGAGAGGAACTAACAGTAATAAAAGTGTAATTCATAAAAATGCAGAGACCAATAAAGCATCACTATGGAGAAACAGGGTCTAATTAATTATAGCAGCTTAGTGCACCTCTTATGTTTAAATTATCATTTAGAAGAGGAGCTGTATCAGCATTCAGCAGTAATTGCCCACTTAAGTTCACAAACTTCCAAAAAACAGTCAACGTCCCCCACAAAAACATCAACTTGCTCAGGTATTATAAACTGAAACCCAGTAAAACCTGCACACTGGAAACTGTGTTTCCCTGAGGCATTTGAGCAGTCATTCTTTCTGATGGCTGCCAGGTGCCCCTTAATGTGGTCAGATAGCTTCCTGGAAGTTTTGCCAATATAAAAAGAGTCACATTTTTTACGTATACCTGTGTACACAATATTACTACTTTTACAGTTGTAATGTCTTTGAAAAAACACTTTGAAGTTGCACTGCTAATTGAATGCTGATGCAGCTCCTGTTCTAAATGATAATTTAGACATAAGAGGTGGACTATGCTGGTATAACTAACCACACTCTGTTTCTCCATAGTGATGCTTTATTGGTCTCTGCATTTTTGTGAATGACAGTTTTATTGCTGTTAGTTCCTCTCTGGTAAAATATATATCGGGCTGTTTCTTACATTTTTTTCATGTTCTAATGAAGTCCTATTACGAATAAAGGATGAAAGCGCTTAACATATAATGTGTGTCCATCTCATTCCTCAACCATAGTTATGGAAGTATGTTTTTCTCTATTTCTGTTCATTTTTTTTTGTTTTAATATATATATATATATATATATATATATATATATATATATATATATATATATATATATGTGTGTGTGTGTGTGTGTGTGTGTGTGTGTGTGTGTGTGTGTGTGTGTGTGTGTGTGTGTGTGTGTGTGTGCATGTGTGTGTGTGTGTGTGTGCGTGTGTGTGTGTGTGTGTGTGTGTGTGTGTGTGTGTGTGTGTGTGTGTGTGTGTGTGTATGCGCGAGCGCACATGTGTGTGTATAAGAAGAAGGATGCATTTGCAGCTCTTGACAAGATAGTATACTGATGTACTGATTCTTTTTTCGAGTACAGTTTTGTGACTTGTTTCTTTTTTTATCTTTTGATATAACAACTGTATGGTTTTATTTATGATTATTTTAATTAGAATGCTCTTCATTTCAGAAGCAGCATGGGATTTATAACTTCCTTCTATCATATCAACAATGCAGGCAGATCTCAATTTAACAACTCATCTGAAGGAAGCACCTCTTGACTCCAGTGCGCCAGTTGAAGATTCTCTGCTCTGCAATATAGTTTCAGTAACAGAACATAAATCAAAGGGCAAGGTATGAGAAATGAACCTACTGGCTTACGATTTTCCAGTATAATGAGCAAGTGTGCAACTCATCAAGCCACTGACTATACTCTCCAAAGTGAGAGTTTAACCGACTTTTGTTGACTGTAATTATTATGTTTGACTGATATGGCTTTAACTAGAATTTATAGTTTTTGTCTAGGATAAGGACAGACAAAACGGAAAAAATGTTGTATTACAATTTCTAAAGGGCTAAACAGTTAATTTACTTAGCTCTGATTAACTACTTGAATAGATCTTTGTAAACTCTGCCTTCATCTAAACCAGCTTCTGTTTCAGATTTCCAATGTCTTCCATTATTTCCTTCTGTGATCAGGACATAGTTTTAGATAACAATGGTGGCTGGATCCTCAGTCTCTTTTCCCACAAGGGATCGGGGTGTCACCAACAGTGACAATAATCTAGAGACGAGGTTTACACTGCCAGGTGGTTAGCTCTGCCGTGTGTATATGCTACATATAAATCCATAAATCAGTTGCATGAAGAAGATAAGGAATCATTCTGAATGCAAAACTTTGCAATTCACTTATATTAATTTGCTTATAATGTTTGCATTTGTACACATATGCCAGAATAAAGTGCTACACATCCTAGATAATCATTGTATTTCAAGTTCCTTGTAATTTACAAGAGACACTCACACTCATCTCCACACAGTACACACACACACACACACACACACACACACACACACACACACACACACACACACACACACACACACACACACTTCTGCTCCTCCTGCTTCAGAACAGTTAAGATTTTTACTTCTAATTGCCAGTGAGTCATTACAAATGAACTCCCCTCCCATTTCTCCCAGACAATACTTAATAGTGTCACATCACCTGAATACCAACTTACCCCTTAATGACATCCCCCACCCACACCCATTCAACAAACCTCCCCTTAGCACCTTGTATACAGGTTTGTACACATTATATGGTTTTATTTTAATTTGACCTGGATCTGAAAGGCTATGGTAGTTGCTGAAAGGCAGAATGGTGGAATTACCTCACTGCTAGCTATAACCACAAAGCAAATGTGAAGCATTCATTTTGGATGTCAGTGCATAGTGCAGAAGCTGAACTGTAAACTAATCTGTAGAGGGAGCAGATCAAGAAAATTAAGATGCTAAAACATGCATGGGACCCTAAAGAAAATCAACATGTGCAGAGTAAATCATTAGCAGGTGAACAACTATAAAGAAATAATGCATTGCTGAATTTTTACATGAAAATGTACACTGACAGAAAGTAAACACAGAGTTGTTAGTGCTTGTACAATGTAAAAGAAGCTTCAGACATCAGAATGACAGCTCTGCTTTTGTTGATTTGTGGAAGCGAAGAGCTACACAAGGTAACAGTTGATCAAGGTCATTATCAATGCATCTTTTAAATGGAACCCCCATCTACTATAATATTCTTCAACATAAAAGCCAGAGACTACAACCACTCATGTAAAAATGTAAAATAAGCAGATTAACAAACTAGAACTTATGAGGAAAAGCATGAAAACACACACACACACACACGCACACACTTATACAAAAAAAAACAAGCTTTAATGACAACTAGAGCTTACGCACTGGTGTATGTGTTAGATAAAATGTGGACGGTATCATTATACACTGAAGGAATTGAAATACAAAACAAAGCTAGATGTATGTTAAAGTCTAAGGGCGATTAAAGTCTTGAGCTTAAACTAAGTGATCTGATGGAATTTTAAATTAACAAATAAATTAAACTGTGACTTAATCCTGATGACAGAATGCAAGAGAAAACTTTATATGCAGAAATAAATATGGCTTCTCACCATTTTTTTTCTCATTAAATTCCAAATGCATGTAGATAAAAATGGTTATATAAAGAGAGAGAGAGAGAGATAGAGACACAGAGCAAGAGAGAGCTTCTTCATACATTTAAACTGCACAGAATACAAACTCATTATCCTGTTCTGTGAATGTTGGGAACTTGGATGTGAATTCAACTATTAGAATTATGTGCAATGGATTCCAGATACATGCTAAATTAAAATAAATCTGTCACGACATAGAGATGACTGATTTTGCATGCTTTACCAAAATCATAAAGTACACTGAAAGTATGCAAGAAATAAAGAGAAACATTTATCTAGCTATTGGCCATATTTGCTACAGGATATAAATCCATGCTGTCCAGCATGATTTTCTTTCTTTTTTTATTTTATTTATTTTACGTTTGTTTACTGAGATGAGTCAGACTGAGTTGAGATAGTCTTTTTTCAGTGGAGGTCTGGGGAGAAAATGCTCCTTGACTTGATAGGTAACAAATACTTGCAAATTAGTAGAATGAAGGGAAAGAAATGGTTCATTTATTTATTTATTCATTTATTTTTCTATCCTTCTGTGCATTTCTTGAAACAATTCTGTCAAGACAAAACACCTTATCTTGAAAAAAAAATTCAGGAACAAATAGTAGTCTATGTGAAATATTTCATGCAGTTAAAACGGATGCTTCTACAGTTGCATTTTCAAACCTCCTGTCTTTGTTACAATATAAAGTGCAGGGCCACTGTTATAATATGGGTTTCCTTAGACTGTTCACTAAAGTAGCATAGGGGTTTGGCAAAATGCTCCTTACTGTAGCTCTCCAATATCCAACATTCAGTCCCAGTTCCTGCTCATTACTTATGTGGAGTTTTGCATATTATCCTCTGCTTTCTTTCCACCTTCCAAAAAATTGTTGAGTGATTTGGCAGTACTGAACTGCCCGATATATACTGAATTTGCCATTGTTCTTTTGGTCTGTGTCATGGCTGAAAAAAGATTCAAGAAGGACTAACTCACTAACCCAGAAAATTAATTACATAAGATATAGGAAATTCTTTAAATAGGCAGCTTCCTGGTTGAAAGCTTCATTTCACAAGTTGTATAATTTTGCAGACCTCATACATATGTGTAATGCTTTGTGCACTGCTTAGTTTTCTGTTAACTACAACATTTTTCCCATGATAACAATCTCAAGTATCCATCTTGTTAAACTTGACGAGTCTCCTCAGTGTGATGTAAATGTTATCAGAAACATCACACATTAATGACAAGTGCAGATTTATCAAAATGTGAAAATGAGTTTTACTAAATTTACACAAATTCGTTTAATTTTTTTCTCAAATGAATCATTCTGTTGAGTCAGTTAAATTACTCCTTCAGTACTACTACAGTATCGTACTGCAGCTTATTTAAGTCATTTTATGTGTCTTTCATTTTATTATTGTTTATTGAACCAGCTGTTGCTGACTTCGGATTTCTGGCATTCTGTACAGCTGTTTCTCTTTCCAAGATGACAGCATTTGCGGGGGGGGGGGGGTGCCTTGGATATATCCCATGATTTCAGTGGGTCTAATCCATCCAGACTAGAGGACTACTCACTCTTTGGGTATAACTATCTTATTGTGATTGGGGAAGGCAGCAGGGATGCTGGTGCTACAATACTGTGGCTGGATTACATTTTCTGGAGTTTTCTAGCTGATTCTGCTGTGCTGGGCTTCCGTCATTAGTTCGACACACAATACTGCAATTACGTAAATATCACCACTTATGTGTTTGCATATTCCTTGTTTGCTCCCTCACATAAACTATAGCACCAGTCCTATACAGAATCCTCACATCACCACTGATGCCATGCTTCCCCACACACTGCCTCAGTGATGAGCAGGTGTTGCCTGTCCTATAGTACTTGTCCTTATAGAATCCTCCCATCACCACTGATGCCATGCTTCCCCACACACTTCCTCAGTGATGAGCAGGTGTTGCCTACCCTATAGCACTAGTCCTTATAGAATCCTCCCATCACCACTGATGCCATGCTTCCCCACACACTTCCTCAGTGATGAGCAGGTGTTGCCTACCCTATAGCACTAGTCCTTATAGAATCCTCCCATCACCACTGATGCCATGCTTCCCCACACACTGCCTCAGTGATGAGCAGGTGTTGCCTGTCCTATAGCACTTGTCCTTATAGAATCCTCACATCACCACTGATGCCATGCTTCCCCACACACTTCCTCAGTGATGAGCAGGTGTTGCCTGTCCTATAGCACTTGTCCTTATAGAATCCTCCCATCACCACTGATGCCATGCTTCCCCACACACTGCCTCAGTGATGAGCAGGTGTTGCCTGTCCTATAGCACTTGTCCTTATAGAATCCTCACATCACCATTGATGCCATGCTTCCCCACACACTTCCTCAGTGATGAGCAGGTGTTGCCTGTCCTATAGCACTTGTCCTTATAGAGTCCTCCCATCATCACTGATGCCATGCTTCCCCACACACTTCCTCAGTGATGAGCAGGTGTTGCCTACCCTATAGCACTAGTCCTTATAGAATCCTCCCATCACCACTGATACCATGCTTTCCCACACACTTCCTCAGTGATGAGCAGGTGTTGCCTACCCTATAGCACTAGTCCTTATAGAATCCTCCCATCACCACTGATGCCATGCTTCCACACACACTTCCTCAGTGATGAGCAGGTGTTGCCTACCCTACTTATTGCCATACTTCATTATCTCCTTCAGAAAGTAGGTTATTAAACAAAGTGATGTCATCTGAATCCCAGTCACATCTTTATCCCTCAGAGTGTTGTCATTTGGATTATGTGGTACAGTTACACAGCAGATACATATAAATGCATGTAGATACAGATATACACGGGCTGTTAAAATCAAGCAGATTACATTCAAAAATAAATACACACTTATGCCCTTTATACTCCCAGACAGCGAGAGACAGAAAGACACATACATACAGATATATTTGTTTCATTAAACTATGTTACTGCACCACTAGAGTTCCCATTTACAGCACCAAAATGATATTAGTGAGTCTGCCTTAGGGTATAACCCCCTGATAGTTATATCTTCCTTATCTGAAATTCCTATTGCTTTATACATTTAGTGCTGTGACCCAGCACTTTTCTTTAATAATAATAATGCATCTTATTCATGAAGGTATTAAAACACACCTATCGCAGTAGAAATGCTTCAAAATAATAAGACTTTCTGAGACATAAGAAAGGCAAGCTGATAAGTCTTGTCACAGTAACATGCATGTTTAAAGGACAGGATGTTCATCAACTAGCCAGACAGGTATCCCACACAAACATGGTTACAAAAATGAAGAAATAGTGCAATGCTGAATTTTTACATGAAAATGTACACTGACAGAAAGTAAACACAGAGTTGTTAGTGCTTGTACAATGTAAAAGGAGCTTCAGACATCAGAATGACAGCTCTGCTTTTGTTGATTTGTGGAAGAGAAGAGCTACACAAGGTAACAGTTGATCAAGGTCATTATCAATGCATATTTTAAATGGAACCCCTATCTGCTATAATATTCTTCAACATAAAAGCCAGAGACTACAACCACTCATGTAAAAATGTAAAATAAGCAGATTAACAAACTAGAATTTATGAGGAAAAGCATGAACACACACACACACACACACACACACACACACACACACACACACACACACACACACACACACACACACACATACACACACACACACACACACACACACACACAAAAAAAAAACAAGCTGTAATGACAACTAGAGCTTACACACTGATGTATGTGTTACATAAAATGTGATAGGCATCATTATACACTAAAGGAATTGAAATACAAAACTAAGCTAGGTCATACCCCAAAAGAAAAATATAATCTATAAACTGAAATTACCCCACTCAGTCATTACCATACATAACTGTAAGCAAGGACTGAACATACATTAATCTGCTTATTCCTATTCAAATGGCATGATGGCCTAAATAGCTGACCTCAGGTATTAATGAGAAGCAGATGGTGGAAAGGCACTGAAGTAACAAAAGCACTATAAAACAGACTAAAGTAGGATGAATAAATAAAACCGATAATGAAAACAAGACAACAAATAATCAGTAGCCCATACATGCATCCCACATTACATACTTTTGAATCACAGTTTTTATGACTTTCATGACTGCTCTGTCCTCTAGACAACAAGCTGAAGAAGTGTAAAGAAATAGTTGTAGTATTCTTGTATAAATAACCCTGTTATATAATGTGAACTTGCATTTGGACCTGGAACTTTATGCATCTTTCTCTAAAACTGGCTGTCAGGTTGTCCCTAGTCACTAACACAACACATCATGAGTGTCACAAATTTCTTCAATAAATTACATTGACAAATTGTTATATAAATCCTGTGACAACTTACTGTGATAAGCTCATTATATAAATCCTAGTAACCAAAATGCTTTGGTGTGATAAGGCAGTTTTTGCAGCTGACCCAAAACTCATTCCAAACTTCAGACCTATATGTTGTAGTCTAAAGGGAAGTATTCTACCTCCTATTTTTCAGAATTATTAAAAATGCTTATATCATAATAAGTGAAATAATTTATTTGTAATGAAGAGACAGACAGCCTGGTTGCATGTTTATCAGACAAATCACTACAAGACACAATCAGCTTATAGCAACCAACATGGCCTATGAAAGGAATGGACTTTCCTGCAGTGCCACATCAACTTCCTTACACAAAGACCTCAGGAGCATACTAACAATATCACCATAGCAGCAGATGACCTACAGTAGGTATGATATATGTTATGCCACAGCTTGCAAAGGACACACTTGAGCCTTGCCATAGACATATTATGGACATAACATTCAGTATCCCTAGTAGTAGGACTGGGGGCATGTCCACTTCTTGGTTCCAGTAGCACATATTAGACCTAATACTGGACTTTTATGAATGTGTACTTTCAGTGTAGAACATATTTTCTGTGGAGAATCTACAGGAATCTAATAACTTTGTCCACCATTCCAATGCATTAATATCAGATGCAAGAGAGTTCCCTGAGCATAAGATGCTGAAATTGTTATATTATTTCCACCAAGTTAATACTGCTTGAGCACAACCAGCTTTAGGTTAAATATCTGCATCACTCTGCCCTCTTAGAGGTTATTGGCATTTCACCCAGCCAAATTAGGCCACTCAGAACCAGAGAGAGACTGGACCATCCCAATGACAATGAGGCACTGGTTGTCCTATGGTACTACTGAATTGTATCTTACATTCTGTCTTATTCCTGTAGGACTCTTAGCTTATCTCCAGGCAGGAATGCCTAAATCTCCAAAGAAGAGGATGGCCTCATTTCAAATTTCTGTCTGTATATGAGCACACACTGGAGAGGTGATTGTTGCATCCAGAGTCTGTGAATCTGAAGACAATGGAGGTGATACTCTTGTATTATACAGGTTTTCTTGGAAGGTAACAAAAGTAGAAGTACATTCTTATGCTTTGCATTTCCAAGGTTATGTGACACTTGAACTGAAGACCTCATTAGGATTGCAGGTCCTTGTAGTAACTTTTTGACCTTCACCTTTTGCTAGTAAGTAGCCTTGGTCAACACCTGAAAGCTTATAACCCTCATGTAATTCATCATGGAGCTCTGTATGTCCCACCCAGACTGTATATCATTTAGTGTCTGCTCAGTCATTTAGGGTATTTTGAGAAAAATGATCCTCTGTGCATGAAAGAAAGAAAGAAAGGAGGAGAGAGAGTTTTTCAAGCACTAATTTTTTCCCTGACAGAGTCCTAACAATCAAATGAACCACAATACACCCCTGCAGATTCACCAATGCCGCACTGACCCAAGAAGAGGAAAAAAAAAGAATACCTTGTGTTTTCTCTGATGTCAGGGTAATTCAGCATGGCCATTGGCAGACCTATCAACTGTCCCAGTTTTAGAAGAATGTTCATTTTTTTCAGGCCTGATTGAGGATGTCCTTATTTTTGGAGGTATGCACCTATTTACGGTCTTGATTTACCCCCTTAACCAAGTTTTTGAATCCCCCTCATCACATGTGATATCTGAATCTGTCTAGCATGCAGAAAAATGCTATGTGATCAACAAACCAGTGGCAACGATAATTTAAAGGTACAGGACACACAACTTACATATCCCATTTGTCAAAATCAAAAGTAAATGACCATATTGGTAGAATTTTATTGCATAGTTGCTTTGTCTACAGATGTTACACTTTCGCTCTGATAATGTGCTTATATTTTCCCTATCATTTTTGTCTTTCTCTGTTTTCATAAATGTGTTTCCGAGTAGTATCCCACATTCTTAGTGAAAAAGGGGGAAGAATTATGTGCTATTTGGTATTCAAGTTTGACACTAATTAAATGCCCAGATTTAAGCTGGACATTCCTATTTTTTCAAAGGCCTCTGTTTCTGTTTCCATCGTCTACAGGTTGAGCGGTATGGCAATCGGTACTACAGACATGCTTTTTATACATGCCAGGCCACCAAAACCTGGCTATCTTTTGCCACAACACACACATTAATTCTTATCTGCAACTCTCTGTCATGTCATACCTGCAAACAAGTGAGTCACAGCAGGGGTGAAAGCATCTTAAATGTGCAAATATTTTTTCTGAGTTATAAGATCTAGGTACAAAATAAATGTGAGGTGTTTTCCCTCTGTAAGATTAGATCACAATGCTCAATGGGTGTATTCATTGATGAATTCAGTTCTGTTAATAGTGGTTGTCACAGTATTAGCCAACCCACCTATAAACAATTAAGAAGCATTAACATATTAGCCATTTCCTTACATCAGTCCAGTCAAATAATTAAAGTGCATCATGGCAGGATAGCCACTCTGACTTTTCTAGTTTGCTAAGTGATGTTATCAACTTTCTGTTTTAGCATGTGTATTTTGGCTTCTGTTTTGACAAGTTTCTTCTTGATGGATGCCATTAATAACTAGAAATAGGAAATGATCAGATTAGCTTCCTCAAGGCCCTTTCTCTTGTATAGTAGCTCTTGAGTTAATCAAACTCAGTCTCTGTTTACATTCAGAAGCATTACAGTTGTATTGGTTAGCCACCAATTCTATGATCTTGCAAACCTGTGGTTGAATAGGTTCCTGGCTGTGCTGCAGTGTCCTGCTGTGGGGTTCTGTGCACTCTCACTGGTAGCCCACCTACACTGACATCTATCAATAAAGCTGCTAAAGGAATGGATAGCTACCTATTGTGCCGATTGCACATTTGCTCACATACCAAGCATGCATTATTCTACCTGCCCTGTCTGTCATCCTCTTACTACATTCCTATTATATTTATCTATGTATGCTTTTTTTCAAACACCCACAGGTGTTTAATTTTCAATCATGATTTCTACCATTTGTACACACATTCATTTTCTATAGCTAGGCAACCGGTTGCCTCCATGGCCATATGGCATGTGCCTGTCCTTCTGTATTTCATGCCAAGAGAATATATGCATGTGTGCAGCCAGCACTTAAGTACATGTGCTTCTCTGTGACACACTCGAGTTTCAGAGCAAGTAACGATACACCATAATTCCCGGTGTGTACAACATGGAAATTAAATTCAATAATTTGTGTAGGAATAAGGATCAGTAAAGGGAGGGGAGGTTTGTGACACCATTAAAATGAAGGCAAGAAATATGTAGATAAGCAAAGGGTACAAGAAGAATTTTGGAGTTATAGTTTGAGAACAATTATAAAGGATATCACTTTAATATATATACATATATTGCAGGACTTTCCTAGATAATAATTGATATTTTTTGCCTCAATGGTATTATGGTCATTTTAGGAAAGTAGATGGCTTTGGTTTTTATTTTAATAGATAGTTTGTGGTTACACAAGGGTAAGTGCAGGTGAGAAAACAACGAAAGAGATACAGACGTACAATGCTGGATTTTATAAGATAATTGGTTTCTAGATAAGACAGGTTTCATGCATTAAAAGGTTATCTACATGATATCTATTTTAGTAACTATTCATGGTGCAAACATTAATGAGAATTGAAGCATTTGTAAAAGAAGATTTAAAAGAAAAAAGCAAATATGACGGTGGTGAGTTCTGTGGGTGAAGACAAGTAATAAATGACTACTCTGATCAAAAATAAGGACTGGTCTTAAGAAGAACATCAAGAAAGTAAGTAGGAAAAAGTTGGCTGAATATTTAAGGCAAAAGTTTATAATATAACAAATACAATATTTGTGAGCGGCAGATATGACAATGCATGACCTTTTGAACACAGTATCTATGTAGGACCTATGAGGGCAATGAATAATGGGAAAGTATCACAGACTGATGGTTTTTAGTCAGAAATATGCAAGTTACTCTGGGTTATGATAAGTGAATAATTATCAAAACACTTGGGAGCTTTATTACATCAGAAGATTGAACAATTGATAGCATGATTTTTTTTACTGCTTTAAACATAAATTGATACTTAAAGAAATGGAGATCAATTGCTTATCTATATACTGGCTTAAATTGATGATCGGGATTACATGTACAGACTGTCGAATAAGTTGTTATTTACATGTCTGATAGATGCCCAATTTGTGAGGTGATAGACAGAGGTATGGGATACTCTAATCATTCTAAGAAATTTGTTTTGAGAGATGTAGATTTGAAAGGAAAACAGTTTGCAATGTTACTGGACTAAGTCAAAGTGTATGACAATGTTATTTGATGTAAAGATCTGCTATTTATTTTGTTTGTGGGTTCATAGTTTCATAAGTAAGTACTAGGTTAGATGTTCTTGAAGGCCATTTCAAGCTTAACCAGTTTCCCTTTCTATGCTTGAATTAACCTATCCCATTTGGTTAGGGACTGACTTTACCCATTCCAAGGTCAACGATTATATATTATCCCTAATGACAATAATTGTTTTGGATAAAGCATTTAGGAGCTGTCTCTGCCCATTAGTAGTAAAGGTGCAGTACTGGGATACATTTAATGTTTCCCATGTATAGATCCAAGTTGCACATGAATATAGACATAGATGATCTTTGTTTTATGTGGACGGGGAGTCTGTACCATAGATGTGTTATCCTCTGTAAGATATACTTGCCCCTCCAAACCATTCTGTTGATGCTGCAGAAGAGGTTCATATCCCTAGACAAGTATTTCTGATGCCATTTGATTTGTTGCTGTGCACTAAATCCATCAGTACTGGATCGGAGGATGTCATGTATGTCAGACACAAGTCACCTCTTAACAGCCTGTAGGATAGCAAGTATAGTGACAGGGCATTGAGTCTGTCCATGTAAGACATATTTTTTTGGCCTTTTATCCTATCAGTTCATAGGAGTTCAGAATATTACAAAGCATTAAAATATTACAGATATTAACATAGAGTGCATACAGAGAAAAATCTTAAGAAGTTATTAGCACATAGCCAAACATTTGCCTATATCCCTCCACACTATACATAAATGAAAGACAGTGCATTCTATAGCTGTATACACCTGCCAACCTATCTGAATTTCTGGGAATGTGCATTGTGAGACTCATATGATGACAAATGACCAAAATCTTTGTACCTTTTACTTAAAAATTTATAAAAAAATGAGGTAAAAGACTTTCCAGTTAGATATCCACACATAGATTATACAAACCGATTCCCCAAAAAAGATGAAAAAAAGATACAAAGTTGGATACAGTTATATTTATTATTCAGGTTACATCTCTTAACATTACATCAGAATAAGAAACTATTTTTGTTGGTTCACATTCTGGACTTCATCCCTGTTTCCTGCCTTGTGCCTCAAAAAATGGTTAATTTTATTTACAGTAAAAGTGAGAAGGTAGTTTTTTTAAGGTTTATACCATTTGTACATGTTCTGTGCCCAGTGACACTTTCAACTTATCTCAGCTTTTATGTACATATTCACAAGCAATGTTCCTCTACAAACCTACTACAAGACCTTAAAGTATGGCATTCCTGTAAAAAAACAGTACAAGGGGTGATTCATAAAGATGACTAAACTTTTTGAATTCCTAGACAGTCCGACCACAGTACTTTTGCTCTGATAAAGGTTATCAGGAAGTGAACATGATGTGCACCTCAAGGTGACCTCTCTGAATTTATAGACAGCCATGCCAAGTGTTTTCTGTCTACTCATTCAGGAAGGTATATATCTTGTGGTAACTTTATTTTTTTAATTTCCATTTATTTATTTATTTTTTTTTTTCAAGCAGTCAGCAAGTATGTGATCTTTTCTTTCTGCCTCTAAATTTTGTGTAAAAAGACAATTAACTCTTCACCATAAAATATAAAAAATATTAGTGCAAATTATAGTCTTTATACAATCATGACAACATGATTTTGGTGGGGTAAGTAAAGATAGAAGGGGATAGTATAGTGAGTTTAGGTACAATGAGAAATCAGTGAAGAGATAAATTAAATAAAATAAAAAATAATAATAAAACCCTACCCTACCTCTGTAGTTTCTTTTTTGTTTTGTTTTTTACAGATAGTTGTGACTTTTTTGTTTATTTATTTTGGGAGATTTTTTTTTTGATGAATATAAAAAAAAAATTCTTTTTTTATTTTAGTAATTTGGCATTGGGTGGGATGATGGAGTCAAATGTTGGGAGTTGTTGGTTGGGTCAGATCATGATTATATTAATAGGAGCTGAGGTGTAAGACTGTTAAGAATATAAATGGGATGGAATGGGCAGTGTCCTTAGCAGTGTCATTACAGGTGCTGCTGCCAAATCAAATGATAAAGTCAGGTCCCATCAGGGAAATCTGGTAGCAATGTATCTGTGTCTTAAAGATTCTGCAACTCTAACTGATTTTTTTAAATTAAGCAATTACAAATTAATGTTATAAAGTAAGCAAAAAATGTTACGTCTGACAAGTGCAGAATGTCAGCCTAGATTTTAAAGTTGACATTTCTCCTTAATACTACGCAATAATGTGAAAGTTACATGCTACACTTCTTGTAAAACAGATTATGCATACCCTGAGATAACGCTCAGTATTAGTCTCACCCAACATACAAATATTCAACTATTACCTTTTCTAATATTCATTAATGCTATACTTCCATGCTCATATAGTACCAGTTCCTGATTCCTGTACCTAGTTCCATCTATCTCTAGCAAATGGGTAACCCTTCAATGTTTTTAAAATCTTATCAATTTCTTCCAAACTGACAGCCTTCCTTTTTGAGTTGCAATCCATCTCACAACAGCTTGTTCTCTACACCTTCTGTGAATTTCCTCTAAAGAACAATTTAATTGACTCCCAGAATATCATTATTATCTGTATACCCTCTTTCCTAATTTTCCGGCATGTCTGACCAACCTTAATAAGAGGAGGAGGAAGTTATTCACTCTCATAATCATAGAATTTTGAATTTCTCTTTTTGCTTGTTTTGTTTGTTTGGCATGTATTTGTCCAGACACGTGCAACAACTGGAATGCCCACAGGGTTACCTTACTAACAGGATGTAAGACCTAAACAACATGCCTTACATGGTCCAGCTCAAAGCTTTGTCACCATACTCAGTATAATACAGACGGCTTAGACATTACCTGTGTCTGGTATAAAAGGCATCCTCCAACCCAATACCGATGGAGCTACTATGCCAGCAAGTTAACAGCATCCAGAAAAACTCAGTCTAGGAATCAAAAACCTCTTCTGCAGCATCAACAGAAGGGTTTGGGGGGACAGGTATATCTTGCAGAGGATACCACTGTTTTGAAACAGGCATTCCATCTACAAAAAAACAAAGCTCATTCCTGTCCATCTGAAGTGCAACTTGGATCTTCAGATGGGAAAAATAAACTTTACCCCAATACTGCCCCTTGTACTACAAATAGAAAGAGACAGCTACTAAATGCTTTACCCCATGTAGGTGTCTCTTCAAATTATCCATTGCATGATCCCATGTATTCTCTTTAGTGATAATATATGATTATTTCCATGTAATGAGTTAGGCTACTCTTATCTAAATGGAACAGGTTAACTTGAGCACAAAAAAGGAAACTGCCTAATCTTGAAATGACACTCTAGCCAAGTACTTACCTATGAATCTATGAATACACTCTTTAATATGTAAGGGAATCAATTATTTTTAGTGCATTAATTTTGTAAGTGTATAAGCCAGTGAGATCCACATGCCTTCCGTGGCAATACAGGTGCATTGTCTGGTTAAGTGACTTGAAGGGTGAATGAATAAAGCTGAGATCTACCAAAAAATAACTTGTAAACAGCTCATAGCCACAATCCCTACACTGAGAATAACTGTGTTGCACTTTACAAAGTGAAAAATATGAGAAGAATGAATAGATAAATCCTTTTTTCTGGGCATAACCAGACAGGACAGAGGCAAACCTGTCCAGGATAGTAAAAGAGAAAACAACTAATTTCCTTCCCTAAGGTGGTTTCTTTTCTTAAACTTGATTCTTCCTTGTGTGTCTTATTCATCCTTTATCCAACACTTGCTTCCCCACCCCTCACTTTTACTGTCTCCTTCATCCTCAGAAATGATGCCTTAAGAATAAATGCCAAAAGCTCAAGTGTATCAATCTGTATAGCTTCTTCCTCCTTCTAAATCTCCCACAGAGTCTATAATGACATTAAAAGTATCTGCTTCCAAAATAGTGTCAGATGTCAGACTGTTTGACAAAAGGAAAATTATCATTTGCCATTTTCAACATTAGGATACACAGTAGTCCTTAAAATGCCATTTTCTCTCAAATATAACAAAAGTAAAGAAAACATTTTCTTGTCTGTCTAATGCAAGGAATGAGTGCTTTACTCCCCCAGAACAATGCAAAATGAATACATCACAGTGCTTCCTTAACATTTTTCAACAGGTCTCCACTTTTCAACATGCTGATGGTAAATCTGTATTATCTCTCATTTATGGAATGTCCCAAATGGCCATCTGCATCTTTATAGCAATGATGCAGTATCTGCCTTGAGAAAAATCGCTGTTTTCAACCATTTATACTCATTCATCTTGCATAAGGCAAAAGGTTTCTTTGCAGATGTTCCCTTGTAAGCAGCCGAACAGTTTAGCATGAAAAAAAAATGAAATTGCTCAATCATAAACTTGATATGAGTCTGTGTATAAGAAGTTTTATCAGTCCCAATGAAATAAATGTAGCTTTGACAATGGGATCATAAAATACATAAAGATCTGACAGCTACTGACTCACGTAAAGGAAGTGAAGTTGTGGTATGTTAAATCTACAGATGACAGGAACTTCTACTACCCTATTTTCCACCACTACAACATTGCCTGGCTGCTGCCCTTCAAATGTTCTGACAGCATCATCCTTTTACCCTCTAGAAACTTAACCTACACTTGCAGTATTTTCTCACAGTGAACTGCAAGCTTATTTTCTAAATCGGTAATCTTCTGATCCTTTACCTCAAATGCAATCCAGCCATTATCTCTCAATTAATAATCATATTCAACTAAGAAAGGATATTATCAGTAAATCTTCAATTGTATCTCAGTCTCTTATGTGCACAAAGTTCTCCAAACCATTAATTAATTCCAGAACTAAAAAAAAAAAAAAATACACAGCGAATAAAGAGAAAATTCATTTTATCTAGGATTAGAGAATGGGCTTACTGCACATCAGTATCCTGATTGGACAACGAGCATTCTCCAGCAGGATATTAATGTGCAAGTAATGCCTGCTGAAAAATGAGTCTGCTGCTTCACGGCAGCATATCAAACTGCAGTGGAGGTTGGAGTGAAAAAAAAAATTACGACCGACATTATTTTACACCCGCTAAGCAGCTAGTAAAATAAAAATAGTAAAGTAAAAAAAAGGCATGTGTATGTGTTTAGGTTTGTGTGTGAGAGTGTATGCGTGTATGAGTGTGTAAGAGACATCAGTTGAGCTACTATTTTGCACTCGCTAAGCAGCACATCTGTTTAGTGTGTGTGTGTGTGTGTGTGTGTGTGTGTGTGTGTGTGTGTGTGTGTGAGAGAGAGACAGAGGGAGAAAGTGAAGAGTGAGAGCAATCAAGCAATCCTTGACAGCATCACATAAGAGTTCCGCATGCTCAACCATACCTCTCGGCACATGCTCTGCCCCCACCAAACAGGACCTCCACTCTATAACCCAGAGCTCATTTCTATCAGTAGAATCCTGGCTTAGCAATTCTCAACTCATTCTAAACCCAAATAAAACCAAATGCCTCCTCTTCTACCCCTCAAGAACACCTACAACAACCCCAGTTTTCGCCCTAGTGTCCAAAATCAAAATTATTATCACCCCTGTGACACATACCAAACTGCTAGGGGTCAAAATTGACAAAAATCTAAAATTTTATATCCACATAGCCCAAACTGTCAAAAAAGTGCATCAAAAATTAGGCCTCCTTTACAAAAACAAGAAATTTTTAACGAGATCTACAAAAGCTATGATTGCCCGGACACACCTCCTGCCACTCCTACTCTATGCCTCCCCTATACTAACCAACCCAAGCAACTCAGACCTTACTAAACTAGACATGTTACAATAAAATAGCCAAATTCACTACAAACTCTCCCTACAAAATACACCATTGCACAGCCCTTAGACAACTAAACTGGCTAGAACGTCTTCAGCTCCTCCAATTCAAGCAACTAACCTTTACCCATAAAATACTCCATGAGCCAGATAAAACCCCAGCCCTTCAAGATCTCATACAACCATACACCACCTCTAGAACACTCCGCTTCAGTGATAAACTCCTAGTTAAATCCACCAACACTAACAACTCCGCTGGAGAATCCTTATTCTCTAACATCATTCCTAAAATATGGAATAAACTACCCACTTCCATCTGCACCATAGCACAATTAAAAAAAACTTCTATTTATTCACTTAAAAAAGTCCTGGCTTTGCTCTTGCTACTCACCTGACTAACTCTATATTCTCCACTATTTATACACACCCTCTGACTTTCTTTAGATCTATACTTTACAGTACTGTCCTATTATGCCTGCTTCCTTCCCTATAAATACTTACTCTATTACCTCAAATCATTTCAAGTCTTCCTCAAAAATATCATATTGTGCTTTCTAATATATATGCTAGTCTAGTTTGTATATTCTTTGGTGTACAAATTTTGTTAAAATTGCTAAGGTGTCATCTCTCTCGGTTATTAATATTTTGCAATGTGTAGCTTCATTGTTGACCTGTCTTCTGTAATTTTCTTGGAGTATGTTTGTTTTTCATATTATTGGAGCTTTTCTCCCCGGGTCTCCACTGGAAATGGACCTGTGTCCAGTCGGACTTTCCAATTAAACAAATGTTAAATAAATACATAAAAGAAATCTGGACAGAGCTGCAAATAATGATGAAACAAAGGGCTAAAAGTAAGGCTGGATTTTAAATATTGCTCTTATAAACTTTTCCAGTTGCTAAAATAACAGGCCTTCTCTTGGCAGGTATTTTCTGAAGCGGAGGGGTATGTTTTTGAGAGAGGGAGTGAGAAGACTACTGGCAGTAGCCACAAGTAAAGAGGTTTGCATACCTCTGCACATTTCAGCTGAAGAAATCGGGGTAAAGCCTAAAATAAAGAGGGAGCAGAGGCTCTAAAATAGAAACAGATTTTAATTATTGCTTTTATAAAATTACAAAGTTGCTTAAGGATTTATGATAGTATCAGTTTCAGAAGGAAATAAAAGTCTAAAGCTTAAATGTATGTCATTATTTAATCATTTCAATCTCCAACCACTGTCAACCAAACGATTTAGAAGTAAGGGACCAACAAATAAAGTAAATGTCTGACTATTTTTTAAAAGTTATATTTTGGATGTAAAATGCTTTCAACATCACCATTAACATATACTACAGCAAGTTTGAAACATGATGTGGAGGAACTATTTTGCATGAAAAATATAGTAAAACTATATATATATATATATATATATATATATATATATATATATATGTATGTTTATATATCATACCTCTCAACCTCTTAAGAGCAGGAAATCTGGACAAAGCTATATATATATATATAAAAGCAGGACAAAGGCCCAAAAATAGGGACAGTTTTTAAATATTTTTCTTACAAACTTAGAAAGTTGATAGAGTAAATGGTTTCTCATCAGCATGGATTTTCTGAAGGGTATGAAGTCTGAAAATCAAATGTCTGTAATTATTTTCTAACTTTAGCTATTAATGATTTGCCAGTAATTTGAGAAAACCACAATTTTATGAAAAACAAGCCAAAAATATGAGGCAAAAATCTGGACATTCTAGGAAAATCTGTACAGTTGAGAGATAAAACATATATTTATGTATGTATGTATATATATATATATATATATATATATATATATATATATATATATCCGTGTGTATGTGTGTGTGTGTGTGTGTGTGTGTGTGTGTGTGTGTGTGTGTGTAAAACACATGATTTTACAGACAGCCTATTCTCTAAGTGCAATAATGCCCTCCAGAGTTTGTGCTCCGGGCCTGGGTGGGTGTTAATTACACATTAACATGCACCCTGTCAGGCTATTGCTTGCTTAACACACACACACTGTTGGTATTATTGTTTGGTTAATGCATCATCATTATTACTACATAAGATTGTTCAGGTAATTAGTTCTAAATAATCACATAAAAAGACTGTTACCATAAAGCATGGCTAATGTTTCAGTGAAAACTGTCGAAGTCTAAGTTTCCCTTTATATTGGCTTCACCACTATTTTTTTTCCTTATTTGTAAAACAAAGTATAAGTTTCTTTAACTGTCCGCATTAGTTTTAACACTCATATGGAGCACAATGACTTTACAATTCCTTGAACAATGAAACAAAGCTGTTTATAAGTTTGGTAGTTAATGCCAAAGACTGTCATTTCTATGCCTCGGAACTTTTGGTTATGATGAATTTTTCATAAATAGACAGATATACCTTTCTCATCATCCAGGAATGCATATCCTTTAATATTACCAAGTATCTTAGCAAATAAAGTTTAGTTTTCTTTCTTTCTTTTAGGCATACATTTTAACAATTGCATGGTTTCTTCTTTCTGTTGAAGAGACCAGCTTCTAAAATAAAAAGTTATCACCACTCTGAATGTGTCAAAAAGTTAAAATGTGTTTGTTTCATTAATCATGCTAAGTATAAAAAAGGCTGTCAATTATCAATCAAGTTTTGGTAATTGTTTTGCCTGTGAAAAATTGTTTCCCATCTATGCATTCATGCACCATGAATGGGTGACCTTTATCCAGTGTACACCTGAATGTAATATAACCAGCTCCAACATTGCTACACCTCTGGGGAAGGTCAAGCCCAGATCCTAAAAAACTCATTCAAGAAGTGCACATATTGTTTTTTGTATGTAGAAGCAGTTTATTTTCTTTTATTGCTGGCTATCATATCTTAATGAAATCATAGTTATTTACTAGGATCACAGCTATTTTCCCTGTAATGAATGTATGATTAATGTGGCAAATAACTGAATGCATCTGGGATAATAAATGGAAAAAAAGTTATATTTCTGCAATACACAAATCTCTGATTTCTGCATCTTAGAGAAAATTGCTTGCCATACATCACCACTGTACCAGTTCTGATAAAGCATGATGTATGTTCTGCTTGGATCATGACATTAATTATGAACTATAACATATGCAGCAAGGTCAGACATGATAAAGCCAGTCATTTTTTATCCTGTATGAAGACAGGACAATTTTGAATAGTTAAAAATCGAACAAATTTAATAATTTGGGCTTTAATTGCTCCTGACTAAGACTCAATATATGGAGAAAATATATCCAATTGTACCTACAATTCCATTTTAGTAATCAAAATTTACCAAAGAGTGATAACACTCCTGTCTTAGAAGTCAATGATCATTTACACTTCGAATATTAGAATAATTTAATATTAAAAGTTGCTGTATTTTCTTGATTTTCTAAATATCAGCAAGGGTGTGGAAAAAGATAAAGGAAAAGGTAAAAGTAAAACATAAGTACTAGAATATTGAAGTTCATATGCCGTTTTTATAATGAGCACATTCTTCTCGAGCTATTTAGAACTACACAAGCTAAATACATTTTTATCAAGGACAGTAGAACTATATAAAAATGCAACTTTGCATTATTTGGTTAATAACAAAACAAAACACTTCCAAAAGGCAAAAAATACATGCTAATACTTAAAAGAACTGGAGACATTAAACAATGCTGCATTTCATCATTTTGGGTGAAAACTGCTTAATAACAATATTGTAACCATTTTATTGTGCAAATATTTAATCATTCTACCTTATCAATGGAGAAATAATAATGTTATGATACTCAGAAATATTTCTTGATAGTCATGTCTGAAGTTGTGCTTGTATTTATAGCACAAAGAACTACTACTGATCCTTGTAATTCTCAGGATGCTTATTTTAAGAATGTATTGCCATCTGAATGATTTTATTCACTGTTGCTGTTAATTTAATAAGGCCAAAGATACATACAGATCTGGAGGTTTTTAAACAGTTAATTAACAAATCATTAGGTCATTTGCCAGTTATTCTGACTCATGCATTTGGCATACCAAACGGTCTATAGTAATTGGCAAGTAAGTCATGCTTACTTGCTTTTTTTGCTAAGGTAATTTCAGCCAGTGTAAATGCTGGAAAAGCCAATATTCATTTATAATGAAATTCGCTAATTTGAAAGAAGGCATATTAACTAGCCTAAAACAACTTTTATAGAATGTGACAGTTTAGTCATTTAGGCTAGCAACCTTATTAGTGGTCAATTTATTAACTACTTTAATCATTAATTGTATAATTGATAACTAGAACTCAATTTAAAGTATTTTGTGAGAGCTGACTGAAGAAAAAAACATTCTCTAGATGTGTAAATCATTGCTTCAAAACTAGCCAAAAGCATTTATTCCTCTTATGTGCAGCACTGTTACATTAACTGTATTTTATAGCTTACCCAAAAAGTAATTGACAGTGAAGTGTTTATTATATTTACTTTAAATGAGACAGCAATGCTCAGAGAAATTGTAAATAGTCTAGTATTTTATTAAATGGCACAAAGCTGATTAACACGTATTACATAATAAATCACTTTGTAATTTAATAATATTTAGTGACATATTGGTCTGTTCATCTCATTTAATAATATATGTAATAAGTGTAATCATGTCATGGTCAAATAAAATAAAAGGAAATCATATATTTATAAAAATATGCAACAGAATAAATGATCAAAAATAAAATGTATTCCAGCCATTTTTTTCTCATCTGGCATGTACTTTTGCACACATCATAGGTTCATAGGTTCATAGGTTTATACTAGGCTATCTGCCCCCCAATATTTATAAGCCCGAATTTTTGTGGCTTAGGCTTACCCTTTATATGAAAAAAACTGTACCCATTACTTTGTTGTGCCTCTGTCCAGCAGTGTGACACAGAGATGAGATCCCTGGGTAAACCTATCTCCCATCCACAGATTCTCTTGAACAGAGCCAACCAGTGCTCTGCCTCCTCACATGGACATGGACCCTATTCCTATTCCACAGCATAGGAGTCTCTCTAATCTAGCCTATTCCAGCCCCTATATAGATCCGCTGCTAAGGTTTAAGTCGCTTTGCTGTAGTGGTTTTTTTTTTTTTTTTTTTTTTTGAGGTGGGTCCCAGTGGTTGTCCATGGTTGACATGGCCTTGTATGTGCGGCACATGTCACCTCTGAGTCACCGGTGAGCAGACTGAAGAGAATTCAATATAGTTGCAAGTTTCTTCAATCTGGCAGCATATTATTTTTTTTTGGCTTTTGGTTTTTGGTTGGGTTGCTGCAGCTGCAGATGTCGATAGTTAGATAGATGGCATATTAGACTCATTTGTCCGTGATTGTGTACTGGTCTGATAAGTGAAGAGTCACGAGATCTGGATGAAATGATCTCACTATGTGAGATCAGGTGATGAGTCAGGTCAGCAATGGTACCAGTTTTTGTCATTTCTAAGGCAGCGTCAACTCAGAGTCAAAAAGTCCTGGATACTGGGTCCTCAGGTCCCTTCTGTGCTTAGTGGATAGCCTGTGCTGTGTTTACCTTGTTTTTCCACAGGTTATATTTTTGGGTTACCTTTATTTTCATGGCAGGCTCTAGCTGTTTTTGGCTCCATGTTCTCAGCCATCTTCTCGGGCACCCGCTATCTGTTTCTCCGAGTCCCTTCTTTTGATATCCTGCAAACTTGTGTTTGCAAAATGCTTTCCATGTTGGCCTTTCCTTCAACTTTGTGCCCGAACAATAGAGATGATAGGACCCGACCTTCTGGGGTGGATGCCACAACAATAGGGGCCCTGTGGATAAGCTGTGGGACACCTCTAACCTGTGACCGGGTCCTTGTCTGTTTTTTCTGTCCAACTTGTTTGTTTGCACCTGTGTTTTAGTTTGCTTTACATTTTTTGTTTACATGGAAGTGGTTTATTTTTACAAGCCTGTCAAGGTATTGTGTGGACTGCCTTAAAAGCATCAATAGGCTGTCTCAAGTAGGGTGTAGTGACTGCAGGAAGAAGTCAATGGCTTCCTTCCAGTCCCTTCCTTCCTCCACAAAAAGACTCCAAAATGATCCTCTTAAACTGGGTCGGGTTGATTGTCTTCGGATTTATGGGGTCCTGTGTATGAGCTCCATTTATATCCTCCATTATGATTTTCTTAATAGGTTTGTGACAGGGTTATGTTGCTTGCCATTACTGGACCAGGGAAGGCAGTTGCTACCACTCCCTCCTTGGGCACGTATCCTGTAGCAGCTGCTTTACTGCCCTGGCTTAACTGCTTGCGTGGGGTTGCTGTGTGTTAAAACATTCGGCACCTTTCCTCATTTAGGTCCAGCTTTCAGCTGGCAGGGACACCATCCCGGACAGCATTTTCTATGTCCCATTGGCTTTTTAGCTTTGCTGCACTCGCATTTGCCTCCACTGAGAGGAGGTGAAGAAGGAGGCTGAGTTATCTCTCATGGAGGGGTTTGGCAGGGTTGGGTTGGAGGGTTTTTGTTTTGCGTTATGTTGGGGATGTCTTCTGGTTCAGTGATTTTTTTCCACCCAGGTTCCTTTAGCTGAAATTAATTGGGATCTTCCCTTGTCCTTTCTATTTCCCTCTAAAGCTCTTTTTAAATAATTTTGAATCCATATTGATTTTTCTCTTTTTTTAATTAGTCTTTGATTTTATTTTCCTTTTTTTTGATTTTCATGTAATATTTGATTGTTCTTCTATTAAGTAAAGTTTTTCTGTGGGTCTTGGGTCTTGGTTACTATTTCTTTGTTGTTTAGTGGGGTTATTGTTTGGGTTGACTGTGGTTGAGCGTGGGGGGTTGGGGATCCATGCAGAAGGGGGCTTTTTGTTGGAGCATTTGGTGAGGTCTTCAGTGTGAGGGCCTGTGAGGGTGCACAGGCCTGGTTTGTTTGTGGCAAACTGTTTGCTTTAGTCTTGAAGGATGTGACCTTTGTTTTGGGAGTACTGTGTCAGTTGGATTTTAGTTCTTCCTGGTTTTTTTTTTATGATCAGATCTCACCAATGATCATTATGTGGGCAAGTATATTATCAGATCTGTATGTTTTTGATATACTTCCTCATCAATGACATCAGTCATAGTATCTATAAGCAAAGTGTACTGTTAGAATTTTAAATGTTGCTTATTCAATATAATAAAAAGTGATAGAAAGCATTTGTTAGATTTTATAGCCCTATGTATATAATTGCAAAAAATGCTGAATTATTATTATACATAGCAAATAATTGTTCCTACGTGTGTTATTCATAGGTTTATAAATTCATATTAGGCTTGCTTTCCATGAGGCCATTAAGCTGCCTAGCCCAGATTCCCAATTACTCAAAAGCAGTATATTGCTACGTGACTTATCAATGTCAAATAGCAGGCAAATGAAGGTAGAAAGATTCTGCCTTGTACCCCTGACACAGGAAGCAGTTCATGAACAAGACTGAACTTTAGTGCTCTACTTTAACTGCCAGAGATATTGACATTCCATTAAAAAAATCTCATCCTTATTACTGTTTGTGCTTTATAATTTCAGGGATATTACAGATATTTGTCTTTAGGATTGTTGTTATTGCAGACGTATCCTAGCATCAGAACAAAAACATTTGGCTTTCTTGATTTAATTTTTGATGCTTACATTTCTGGAGTCAGTAATGCTAGTTCTTATAAAAAATAATTTTGATCTTTAGGGCTTTAAAAAAAATCACACTATTGTTTTACTAAATTGTTGTAAGTACTAATGTCAGTGTTGTTTATTTAAATTGGTGTCATCCATATTTCTAATGGCAGTTGGGCAGTGCATATATATGGCTCTTGCAAGCTAGTGGTGGACTAATGTCTACAGATAGGTTGAGTGCTAGCATATTTGTTTTGTTTTAAACATTTAAACTTTATTTTTGAACAATCTAATATCAAACTGAGAAAAAAAAACAGTTGCATCTAGACATTTGATAACTCATTTGAAGGCATATAGACTATTTAGAATTACAAAAAGAATAAACACATGATTACTGGGAACAAAAAATTCGATATGTCACAATGAAGCAGTAACAATTAATATATATTAGCATTCACAGACATAAAACACCGCATTTAGAACAACTGGGAATAAAAAAAGAGACTATAATAACATAACTATGTACAAGAGAATTCAACAATAAACATTTAAGGGGTCTGAGGCATAAAAATATATAAAAGAATATCACTGGGGGTAATTAACTGATGGATGCCTTACGTAGAGAGAGGTGAGCAGGATGTCACAGGGGCCTTGGAAATAACTGTGGTTGGGAAATCTTCTAAAAACATAATGAAAGCTTTCCATAGTTTAATACAATTGCCCTCCACGGAGGTGGTCATGTTTTAGAGAAATTGGACTTTGTGTTAGGTGAAGCAAAATGGGGTCCTCTTTCTATTAGTCAAGAGTGAAGACCTTCAGTAGTTAAATTTAAGGGGTGCTTCCAGTCTGATGTGATATATGCCCTAACTTCTGCTGCTTATAATTGCAGAATCTACCTATTCTGACGGAACACCTTATCCATTGGACTTGGGGGGAGCAAGGGACATCTTTCCCTAATTAAATCTGGATCCAAGTAATCACTTGGTTCCACAACTTGAACACCAGAGGGCAATCCCAGACTTTATGCAAGAAGTTATATGATGAGCAGAAATCAAATGGACACAGATTCATATCTGACCAGTTTTTATCAGCAGTCACTTGAGTAATCAGTAGCCTCAATGTATCAAAAACACTATTTTCTGAAAGATATATGGAGTTTGCTTATGGAATCTGATGTCCAGAGCATATGAAATGTGTGGTTTTGATTAGATAGCAGCTTTTTCTCATTTTGTTAGGATGAAATGAATACATTTGTCTCTTATTTAAAGCTGGATTGACAATACATGATCTTAATCTGAAATTGTGGAATTTCAATGGATTGCAATACCCTGTGAAATGAAAACATATGTTTTAATGCCTGAGGGTTCAGGTTGAATCTCCCTCAGTTTACTCTTTATGATACACCAAGGCTGGTTTCTGTATGTCTATCTGAATCAGGGTACTAGGAGTTCCATTTCATCAATTATTTTACATCAAGAAACATCACTCCAAAATACTACAAAAAAGACAGAAAATGATTTTAAAGGAAACAAGTCTCTTTAGAACCCAATGCATGAGCTTCCACCCAATCCACCATTACTTAAATATATTGACTCTTGCAATCCTACCACATTGTGTAAAAGTGAAAACCCCAATGCACCATACCCCACTCCTGCACAAAATAACTAAAGTGGTTTTCAATGAACTGTGATTAATATATGGCAAAAAGCTACTCCATGAAACTACATTCATTCCAGTGTAAAATAACCACAACGGGGACCCTATAGACGGATATCATTCCCTTTGTGATATACCTACTGTTGAGTGCTGCCCCATCATAAGCCATGCTCAGAAACACTCTCGCACGCGCATGTGTGTGTGTGTGTGTGTGTGTGTGTGTGTGTGTGTGTCTGTGTGTGTGTGTTATGATGCAAGGTCTGACGGGTGATTTGTGTGCATGTGAGGGTTTTCTATTTTATCAAATGGATTTCAGTACTGTGAGACTGTGTGAAGATGTTGAGATTGATTATGTATAAGTATATATGTGTGTGTGTCTCTCTTATTCTTCCTCTATGTGTGTGCGTGCTACATGGTTTGAGATATTCATTTGTATGTGTGATCGAAGAATTTCTAAGGTTGTGATTATGAGTGTATATGCAGGTGCATACTGGGAAGTCTGAGTGAGTGATCTTGGGTTTGTACACCTTGTTGTGTGCATGAGTGAGTGTGAGCATGCATTGAGCAACTGGAGTGAACTGGAGGTATGAATGGCTTGGTGCTTGCCGTTGTGGATGTGTAGGCCACTTGCAGTAAGTGTGATGTGTGCGTATGTGTGTGCGCACGAGTTTATGTGCACATGTGTTTGTGAGTGGGTGATTAGAATTATGACTGATATTAGTGTTGTGTGAAACAAGTGTGGTTTACAGTCCAAATGGCAGTTCTCTAATGTATGGGTGATTTGGGAGTTGGCTATATAAAATCTGGGGGTGGATGACTCTCCAGGTTGGTCTGTACGTGCGTTTGCTATGACTAGATATGTCGCTGTTGAGGTGTTTGAGTCTGCATTTGCACATGTACATGTGCTGTCAGTGAACATGCGGTTAAAAGAATAGGGTAATTGATGTGTTCACTTAATTGATTTTTTTTTAAATATATAATAAGTGGCTATCGACTAGCCTACTCTTATTATCAGGGACTATACTCTGTTCTTGTATGAGAGATATTGCAATTTTCTTCACAGGACCAGTGTGGATTTGGTAGTAGATCAGTTTAGGAAACAACGTGAAGTTGTCTAAAGAGGACTAGATGAGGCGAACAAGTTATATTTTTCCATGCTACATTATTTTTAAGCATTGTTTTGAGATAGTTGAGCAAATTGTTAAACCAGATAGTGCATTTGTTCTGGGCAGTATAATCAGAGTAGGGGACTTGAATTAAATTACTCCTCCCACAGACACGACTACCATTAAGGGGCAGAGGCTTTCTTCCCTGGCAAAGGAATCACCACATTTATGGCTGATTAGGAACTTAAGAGATACTGTAGTTTGAATGGCATGGGGTGCTGCAGTAAACACACCATGCTATTGTGTATAGCTGTAGTCTTGCACAGAACATATCTACCTGTAGAATGTATTGCTCTCCATGTGTAGCACTTTTAAGATGTGCAATAGTCCTCTATCTGACCATAATATCCTGCTTAGCATGTGACAAATATGGAAACTTTCCAACATTATGGAGACTCACAGCTTTCTTCATGAAGATAGCAGAGTTTGTATGGCATCTAAGTCAGACCATTTCTGGTATTTAAATAATATACAGAGAGTAATCCCACTTTTAAATGAGACAAAGACAGTAGCCCAATGTTCTGATTATTACCAGGAGGCTAACTCCTCTTTTAAAGCATACATAAGATATTAACCTCACTTTGAAAAGGAGTACCAATATTAATTTTCTTTATAAAGGGTGAATATCTTAGGTTCATGGGTGTTTACTAGGCTAACAACCACAAGGGCTTTTTTAAGCCTAGCCATGCATCCCAAATCTCTGACAACTTCTGATATCTTTTATAAGCCTAAGCAGGGGCTTGAGAGATTAATCATTTGCAACTTAGGCCTAGGAGAGGAACCGTTTACAGGTTGCCTGTGTCCATTAGAGACATTGGTGCCAAACAAGGGATCAATTACCTGTTCCCCATCCAATTGTCCAGGTTGCACTTGAATTGGATTAGGGAGGAACTCTTTTTCGCATGGATGGGGAGCCTGTTGCATAGACAGGGTAATCTCTAGGATACATACCTGTCTCTCCAGCAGGTCCCATTTATATCACAGACAATGTTTAAGTCTTTAGAATGGGTAATTCTGGTGCTGTTTTGTGGATATGCAGGAGGCCTATCAAAGGGTGGTCTGAGAATGCCTTGTATGTCAGGCATAGATGTTGTTGTTGTTGTTTGTCTTTTCGGCTTTTCCCGGTTAGGGGTCATCACAGTGGAACTCCGGTCCACTAATGATTGGCAGTAGATTTTTATGGTGCCGAGTTGCCAGCCCAAACTTCAGTGAAGGCACGCCCATTCACGTATGTCTTTCAAATGCCACTCAACCACGGGGAAGATATGCAGACTCCACACAGAAGGCACTTCAGCCAAGAATCAAACAGGAGAACCTCTTGCTGTGAGGCAACAATGCTACTGCTGCACCACTGTGGCCTGAATCTCCCCTTAAAAGCCTGTAGGAGAGAATACAGGGATACAGCCTTGAGGTGGTCTGCATAGGACATTTTACTTAAGCCCTGCATTCTTTTAGTGAGGAACCTCTGTTGGATTTGCCTATGGTGAATGCTGAATACAATGGAACGATGACTTTCTTGGACTTAGATGCCATAACTTTGTTTATAAGTTGCACAACATAAAATTATTTCCTCACTACTGTAGACACATGATGGTCAAAGACTATATTACTATTTTGTGTGCCCCCAAGTCCCTGACTACTGGGTCAACTTGTTGTCAATATGCTAGTTACCCAGGGTGGATGACTTTCTGAAGGATACTATTATGCACTTCTTGGCATTTAGTTTTAGTCTATGGTTTTGACACCAGTTATTTGTCTGTGTCAGCCCCTCCTGAAGAACATTTTGTCAGTGTGGGATTCAATGACAGCTTCTAATTTGCAATTATCTGCAAATTTAGTCAGCCAGAGACCACTGGCATTGGTCTTGACTTCAGAGAAGTAAATACCCAAAAGGAGTGGTCCAAAGACTGATCCCTGAGGGACTCTACTTGTAATTGGCCTCTTTGTAGAGGTGGACTCCCCAATTCTAATGTCCTGGGTTCTGTACCTAACCTCTTGAGTTTGTCAACAATGCTCAAGTGGGGTATTGTGTCAAATGCCTTGGCCAGGTCAGGGTAGGCAGCGTGAACCATTTTGCCCTCATCCATTGCTTTGACCATCTCAAAGAAGTCTACCAAGTTGAGTAGACATGATCTGCCCTTGACAAAACCAAACTGGGTTGTGTCCAGTGTCTGGAGGTTTACATATCACTATTGATCATTTCCATGATAATTCTTTCCATAGCTTTACATATAAGACTAGTGAGACTTATGAGTCTGTAGTTTCCAGGGTCTGTAGGTGGCCCGCCTTTGTGCAGAGGGATAACTGTTGTTGCTCTCCATTCATGAGGCACATAGCCTTTTTGGGGCTATAGTTAAATAGCAATTCTAGAAGCCCTGATAGGTCATGTTTCATGCTAATTAGAAGGCATCCTGGGATATTGTCTGGGCCTGTTGATGCAGTGTTCTTGGCCTTAGAGAGAGCATTAGGGCCTGCTCCCCAATGATAGCAGGCGGAGTTATATCTGATGGTATTTCCTGAGTGAAGGTTGATGTGGAAAGAGGGGTAAAGTTGGAGCTAAATTTATCAGCCAGTAGGTTTGCTATATCTTCAGGCTCAGTATAGGTGGCTCCATTTACAATGAGCTCAGCACATCATTGTGTATTGCCTTTAGGTTTGCAGACATCTAGATTGAACATACCTGGCGTGGTTGCATAACTGAATATAAATTCTTCATATAGCTACTTTCTTGTCCTGAACTTATAGTAGTGCAAAAAGAATATTTCTGTTTCTTTGAAACTTAAGTTAGATTGTATAAATTTACAAAACAAAGAATTAAATTATTTATTATTATTTATTGTATTTTATTTTACATTTGTTAAATGGGAAAGTCCACTGGACACAGGTCCTATTTTAGTGGAGGTCTGGGGAGAAAAGCTCCACAAACAATAACAATAAACTACAAATGTGATATAGATATACATAATAATAATGTCAAGAACAGAACACAATGTTTCCGTCTTTCGGCTTTTCCCGGTTAGGGGTCGCCACAGCGGAACTCTGGTCCGCTAATGATTGGCAGTAGAGTTTTACATGCTGGCTTGTCGGGCCTAACGCACAACCTTCAATGAAGGAATGCCCATTCACGCATGTCGACACCCAGAAGACGCTTTAACTGAGAATCGAACGGGCAACGTCTAACTGTGAGGTGATAATGCTACCACAGCACACAATATACACAATAATTGTGAACATGTACAGAAAGAATACATCATTTGCAAGTAGATACAATTAAACAATAATGGTACATACATATATATAAGAAAGTTTAAAAAGACAAGTATGGGTATGTAGGAGTCCTACTTTTACCTTTACACAAAAACATGTGAGCTTTTAACCATCATATACCGAGTAGAGTAGGATAGTGAAAAATGAAGGTAGGATTATCCTGGACCAGTGCAAGAGGAGAGCCAAGTAGCTGTAAAGTGTGTTCTTAGTTACTTTTTAAACAATGATATTGAGGTATGGAAGTTATGTGTGGTGGTAAAGAGTTCCATATTTTGGAAATAAAATTAAAAAAGAGAGATTCACCTGCTGTGTTTTTGGGTTTAGTAACATCAAGAAGGAATTTATTGTTAGAGCAAAGAGTTATTTTACTAGAGTATGGTTAAAGTAGGTTTTGCAGTGAGGAGTTTTCTGAGGATGATGCAGGATTTTATGAGCTAGCATAAGCTGCTTGTACTGCAAGAGATGGGGAAATTCTAGACAATTAAGTTGCTTTACAGCTGTGCAGTGGTGTGTTTTATAAGGGGAGTCAGATGCAAACTTGGCTATTTTATTTTAGCAGGATTCTAGTTTTGTGAAATCAGTCTTTTTGAGATTGGTAAGGATAGGGGAGGTATATAGCAGGCTGGAGATTAGATGAGTGCGTGATATCGTGGCTTTTGAGTGTTTGGTGAGAAACTGTCTGTTCCTATACAGGGTACCCAGTTTCTTATGTACTTTCTTAATAGTGTGGGCAATGTGAATTATTATTATTATTGTTATTATTGTTAATCGCAACACCAAGATGTTTTGTGTGTGCTATGGGAGAAATAATAGTTTTATTACTGGACATGATATTAAAGGTGGCATCTAAGGAGGTGGATCTAGTAGGTTTGAAGAGAAATAGTTTTGTTTTACTAGGATTCAAAATAAGTTGAATGTTGGATAGAAATGATTCAACCAACAGGAAGAAAAGTTGAATTAGTGAGTGGAGTTCATTTAAAGAAGATGCTGCAGAAATGAGTGCGCAATCATCTGCATATTGTATGACAGATGCATGAGGAGTGGAAGTGTGAAGGTTGTTAGTATAGAGAGAGAAGAGAGTAATGGACCTAAAATGGAGCCTTGTGGTACTCCAAGAGTGACTGGAAGCAGTGGTGAGAGTTTATGCTGCCGCAATATTGCTTGTTGGCGACTGGCTAGATAACCTTGAAACCAAGCTAAGGAGGATTCGCTAAGGCCTATATCAGAAAGAGTTTTAATAAGCGTACTATGTCTAACCATGTCAAAGACTTTTGACAGGTCTAGGAATAGCCAATACAAATTTGCTATTGTTGCTGTGGTTGTTTACTGTATTGGTGAAGGACATAAGAGCTGTGGTGGTACTGTGAAAGGGACGAAAACCATGTTGAGTGACTGATAGGAGTTTGTGGGTATGCAAGTAGTCCATAATTTGAGTATGTATACATCTCTCCAGGATTTTGGCTATAAAGGATAGAATAGCTATTGGACGATAGTTTGTAAATGCTGTAGAATTCTCTCCTTTATGTAGAGGGACAATACGTGAAATTTTCCAGATTTCGGGGAGAAAGGCTTCAGTTAGGGATCTGTTAATAAGAATGGATATTATGAAGGCAATGGCATGAGCTGCTATTTGCAAGAATTCTGCTGGTAATTGTCAGATGCTAGTGTTGTGGGCTTGAGTTTTTTAAGGTATTTTCTAATCTTATAAATAGAGACAGGTTGGAAATGGAATGAGTTGGTGTTAATATGTGATTTACAGGCTTCTATGGGGGGTAATTACAGATATTTTGTTGATTGGATAGAGTAAGAATGGTGCTAGGAAAAAAATTGTTAAATTGTGCGGCTACAGTCTCAGATGTGTTTTCTGTGGTAGGGGTGGGAGTACTACTTTTACCTGGCAAGACAATTTTGTTAATGGCTGCCCAGAACTTTTGAGGATTGTTGTTATGCTTTATTTGTAGATTATGGTAACAGTTTGTTTTGTCATGTTTTACTAGTTTTTTAGCTTTATTCCTGAGCTCCTGATAGGTTTGTATAGTGGCTTGGGACTTGACTTTGTGCCAGTGGTCCCAGGCTTTCTCCCTGGTTTTGAGGCAGGATCTGGTTTCTTTACTTAGCCAAGGTGTGCTGTTAGCTTTGATTCTGATAGTTCTTGGAGGGGCATGTCACTTCAGGATATTTAGAAAGCTGGAATTAAAGAGTTTGACGGCCTCCTTTAGGTCAAGATGTTTTAAAGGTGTCCAATTACATTGTCTTAGGTCTGTAATAAAGTTGTTGGGGTTATTTATTTTATTTTTTTATTTCTAATTAGTTGACAGATGGTTCCTTTGTTGCAATGGGAATGCTGTCTAAGAAGAAAGGTTATTAGATGGTTACTTAGGCCATCAGGGAGGCAACCTGCATTACAGGGGTGAAGTGGTCTTTTAGTTAGTATCCAGTCAAGGATTGATTCCCCTTTAGTAGCCTTGTTAGATCTGGTAGGAGTTTGGATGGTTTGTGTAAAGCCATGAATATTGATGTGATTTATGGCAGGATGAGAGCTGCATGTAAGCCAATCCTTGTTAAAATCACCCAGGATGATGGTTTCATGCAGAAGTGATGTGCAGGACCAGTGGAGTAGGTTTTCAAAGGTGGCTATATTGTTTCTGGATGGTATATAGCATCTGACTATATTTATTAGCTTGTTTAAGTTGACTTTTAGTTGAGCAAGAAGTGTTTCTGCTTTGCCCAGGTTAGGGAGATTTTTATTTAAAGTCTCTACTGTAAGGTGATTTTTGTAAAGTAAGGCAATACCACCACCTATTCTGTCAGTCCTATCCTTCCTTAGAATGTTGTATCCTGGTGGTATAATTTCATTATCTGTGATGTGTGCTTTAAGCCATGTCTTTGTTATAACAACTATGTATGGAGTGTATAGAGATAGATAGGCATGCAGGTTGTGAATTTTTAGAGATGCTTCTAATAGTTATGTTAAATTGGTTGCTTTTCTAGGGAGATGAAGTAGCTTGATGGGGTGGTTGGGAATCTGAGTGGTGGGGGTGTTTGAAGAAGCTGATGGACCGGGATTTGGACGGATGTCTCCACAGCAAGATAGCGTGGAGGCTATGTAGATAATAATTTTCAAAAGTGTTGTAATGTCCCTGTCATATTGTTGGGAAGGTGAGGGGAGTGGTGGTAAGGTAGTAATATGTAAGGATCTTAGTCAATGGGGCAAGAACTGAAAATAGCAGAAGAGATATAAAATTGATGTAGGCTAGTGCTGATAGGTTTGGGAGTTGCATTAGAGTAAGGAGGAGATTCTTTTAGATATGTGTGGTAAGATGTAAGGAATAAAAGATATGATAAAACGTTTAAAGAGATTAAATGGAAGTTGACGTGGGTGACTAGTCTGAAAATGACAAAATGGGTAACAGTTTTTAAATGCTCAGTACAGGAAGAGTCTTTCACAGACTTCTGAATTTTTGTCCATTTTCAAATGCTTTTTAGAATCTTGTAGCTTGAACCCTGATAAACGGATCAGGATGGGAGATTCGCTTATAGCTGCCCAACTGTCAGTCCTTTCAATATGGATGAATCTGTTCAAGCCCAAGGATCCCTTAAAAATGTGTTGGAATCCAGTATAAATGGGCTGCCACAGCAGTTGTATCTGTGTAGGAGGAATGTAGTGATGGTCACAGTTCTGCTGATATGGACTTTCATGGTAAGGATCCAGATTTCTCTCTTTCTTGTAGACATCCTCTGGATACCATTATCTCACATCCTCATTGCTATTTGATGACCAACTCAAACTACAAGCTAATAACATAGCTGATTGCTGACTCTAAGTTTACAATATGAGATGAGCTGTACATATTAATTAATCTTGGTGGTGATTAGGAGTGACCAGATGGCAAGAACACAAAATATAATTTATGAACGGTCTGAAGTATATCAGAGACAGTGCAGAATAAGATGACTATCTTGTTATGGTGAGGGATAGGCTTAAGGTGTACCTTTGACCAAGATAACTGGCTGAATCTGTTTAATGCTCTGATTTACTCAGTTTGCCTAGTGAGTTAGAAGAGATAATTACAGGTTCACTAAATTCTGTGAAAAATGGGATCCTTTTTTATACTCTGAGGCCCCTTTATACTGTGTAACAAGACAAGACTGCATCATTGCCTGTTGCCACACATGCTATCCGAATTTATTATTAACAGCTGAGTGCACCTCCGGGCATTTCTGTAGTTACCTCCTACTGCACCTCTAGTCATCAAATATTGCTTGCTCATATTTGCAGTAATAATTTCAAAACCACGAATGTATAAAAAGATTTCATCTATAAGCATACAAGATGGCAAACAGAATTGCATTGATATTTGACCTCTTTGTAATGCAGCTAAACAGATATTGAATATTATTTGCACACTGTTTGTCTTGTAAGAAATGTAATACTTCTCTAAATATCTCAATATTCAGGTAACACATACAGAACTGCATAGCCTCATATGAAAGCTCACAGTTGCATGAAGAAAATCATGCTGGCTGTATGTGTCTTGATTGAATAGTTATTATAATATCATAATCTATTTATACAACATTACAAAATTAATATTCATGGCTTTTATTTTGACTTATAAAATCCAGTTTAGTGGCATTCATTTAGTTTAATGTTTTAATGTAAAGATTCATTTATCCTAAATAGTTTCCCATTTATAATTTCTTTTAACACTTCCAGTTCCAGATATATGAATATTTGTTTAACTATAAGGTGATAACTTCATTCTTTAAAGGCTCAAGCCACACCCACTGGGAGTTAAAGGTGCATACACAAAAGAGCTGTACTGGAGGGAATGAGTTGCATCTTCCATTTTGTATTATTATCTGACATCTGTGGATAGCCTTTCCTTGGGTTAGCTCCATAGCTGGAAACAGAAATGTACTTGGTTCCTCCTAGCACCCCAGTGCCAAAATGATAAGAAGGAATGCATGGGAGGGGAGGTTGTAGTCCATTATCTTTGTAAATGGTCCTCAGTCTCATATTTATTTACTCTGACAGAATAAATAGACATGGCTTTGATACATATTGGAAAACTTTAAAATGGGTAGTGAAATTGAAGCAGGGCTATTTCAACCATCTCTCATGGGCCCAGTAAACAGGTTGAAGGTTATAGAAGCAAAACATGGAGATCTTTAAAAAATGTAGATTAATGAGGCATATTTATAAGAAATAAAGTTTATTTTGTAAAACATCAAGTACAATGGCTTAGTCTATCCTTTTTAGGGAGCTTTTGGAAGAAATACTTGAGGTTGCTAGTAAAGGCAAAAAAGTCAGCTAAGCATTTAAGTGAGGAAGGAGATTTTTGAACTTATATAATATCCAATCGCAAACTGTAAAAGGGCAAAAGGATAATTTGAAAAATATGAGTGCAACAGTTAAAATAAATTAGTGATATGCAGAGGTAAAGACCGAAGCCCTGGCAGGAGGTTCTGTATCTTCTACAGTGACTATAATTTGGGTTTCACTGCTTGCGGTGTCAGATACCCAGAAAGCCCTGTTGCTTTCATTAGATATTGGGATTTTGGATAAGATAAAACCTCTCATTTTGACAAAGGATGGATGGTGTGATATTTGATCTCTGATCCCCAATTAGGTTTTTCACCTTGTCAAATGCCCAAAGTGGGACATTTTTGGTACAGACATCAGATTTTGCAGGCTAAAAAATACCCACGGCCAGTACAAAGGACAAAACTTCACTTTTTTTCCTAAATAAAAGCTTATTCTTGTAGCATTTAGTTGCTTATTCTGTTTCGTATAACATTTAGGTGTTTCAGATACAGAATAACTGTTTTATGCAACTATTACATAAAATATAGGAAATAACTTTGTCCTAAAATCTCAGGACATTTGCCATTTTAATAATTTTTTTGCAGGACATAACTGCCCAAAGAGGGATTGTCCCTCACGAAGTGGGACAGATTGTAACCCTATCCCCAATACCCTTCACCACAGGGGTTACATAAGAAGGAAGTTCTCTGAGCTTATTTTTTTCAGCAATAATAGTTTAGGAAAATAATTACGTGAGTGTGAAATCACAATTTACAAGACAAAGGATAGGCTTTGGAAGGGATTATTCTAAACAACTTCAATTTACTGCAGTGCAAAGTGACTTTGAAGACAAAAATGACAGTGTAGTAACTTGAAGTATCATGGTACAAAGATATACGTCTCACTTTTCAAAATAGTCCATCAAAAATGCCTATTATTTGCAGACAGAGAAAGGTACTATCATAAATATCAATTCCATTATTGAATTTTAATAAAGTGCAAATGTTGAAAATATTCAGCTTTAGCAAATTAAGCTCATTCTGCAACATTCTTCATGCATTGCTGCTTCAGATTTTTATTGTTAGTTGTGCCTTGTATGCTATTTGTGTTAGTTCTGCAATAACTTTAACAGGCCTCTTACCATCATTTCTTAGAACCAGCGGAGTAGTTGGTCCCATAACCTTGTAGCTTGTTACAGTATTTGTCACCACACATGTGTAATTGCCAACATCCGATCGTTCCATTTTTGCTATATACAAGTTTCCTGTTTCTTGAGAAACAAAGCGCCGACTATCTTGTTGAACAAATACTGGATATTCATTGAAGATCCACGCATAAGACAGTTCTAAAATGCAAAACAGACAGGTTGGTTAATGTAAATTAGTTATCGTACCATTTTACTAGATTACATTCTACTCACTCTTACATGCAATTGTGAGTGCAATTTAGTCTTCTGAATGTATTATAAAGAAAAAAAAATATGAGTGAATTACCACACAAGCAAATCCAGTGATACTCCAGCTGAGTCCAAAATGAAAAAAGGATTCACTGGAAACCAGGGCAGAGTGAGCTAAAATCCTTTACCAGAAAGGCTCATCCAGACATACCAGAAAGGCTCATCCAGACTCTGCTACACTTTGCTGTGAAGGAAATGTTAGTTTGCTTTTATTTGTTGTAGTTTGTATTGCTTTATTGCCTTTTTATGTTTGAATACTGTGGTTTGTTTTCTTTACCTTGTGTTTTACTTGCATTCTGCTTTAACTGCATATTATAACTTCAAAAGAGTCAACAGCTCTGTCTCTTCTGAGTCAGGCAGAAATTAGAACTGATCAATTAAGGACTCATTCATAAGATAGAAGAGGTCACTTAAGGTTAATCATTTGTGAACTGAGGGGGTGGAGCTAGGAACTAAACCTTCTATTTAAGGGGTAAAATAAAACATTACAGAGCTTTACCAGAAAGGCTCATCCAGACTCTGCTGCACTTTGCTGTGAAGGAAAGGTTAGTTTGCCTTTATTTGTTGTATTTTATATTACTTTATTGCCTTTTTATATTTTGAATACTGTGATTTGTTTTCTTTACATTGTGTTTTATTTGCATTCTGCTTTAACCGCATGTTAAAACTTCAAAACAGACCACAGCTCTGTCTCTTCTGAGTCGGGCAGAATTTTTTCCCACCCTCCCACTCAGTTACAGTTGTCTTGTTAAATATCACTATCTTTCTAGTTGCCTGCCTCTTATGTTAATCTGACCATATACCTCATTTTCTCTCTGCTTTCACTGGCTTGTGTGAGCAATCACAGAATCATCATTTTTTAAATCCCTCCCCTTCAACTATTTAAATTTATTGGCCATCCTACTGTATTCCATAGTACCAGAATACAAAAGTGACCACCCCTTTCTATCCATCTTTCTGTTTTAAAAATAGTAACTCTCCACAAAACCTTAACGTTTTAAACAGGTAAAACTTAAGTTACCTACATTCACAACTAACTTTTCTAGTGCACACTGCAGTGTGCATTTTTTTTCATCTTACCTTTAAGCATCCCTGTGACTAGCACTTGCTCTAATACCTGCTGGATAGCACTAGGAAGCCTTAAACTGATACAAGCACTCAACTCTCCTTGTTAATAAGGAGAAATTAATCATAGGCACTAAACAGCCTATAACTGCAAAGTACCTTGTTAAGGTAAGGGAAAACAGCTTTTGTACTTTACAAAAAAAAAAAAAAAAAGCACCAAACCAGGCATGTCCAAGGGTCAGCTTCCAGTGATTTCTCCTGTCCACCTGGTGAATCTGGGCATACTGAGGCAATGCAGCAACTGCCGCATGTACACAGACAACCATCTCCTCCTACCACCTTACACTACAACCTGTGAGAGATGCACTTACATAGCCAAAATGGAAGCAAAGCCCTCTCCACCCAAGATTGTGCTAGACAGTCAAGAGGAGAAGGTTAACACCCACACTACACCTCAAGCACACATAGCCCTTCTGAACCCACACCACCAACACCCACATATAGCAACACTAAATCTACATATGCAGAGGCCCGTAACTGGAACCTGCCCGAGCAACAAGGACCTCTGAAGCTGAAACACAAACAAACACCAATCACAACCAAAGTGTCACATAGTTCACAACACCAGTGTGCCACCCAGCAACAGCCCCTATGGCAAGACAACGTACCCAACACTTTAGTCATAGGTGACTCTATAGTCTGGCACACTGATGTCCCACTCACCAGGTTGAACAAGGAGAAAATTACAGTCAGCTGCCTGTCGGGTGCCAGGATCCACCACATAACACATGCACTGAAGTCACTCCACAACAACTACAAATATGACTCTGTCATTGCCCATGTTGGAGTGAATGAGTTGAGACGTACCTCCCTGGACTACATGAAAAGAGACATGGAAGAGCTCTCAGATCATGTGGCCCAGGCAGGTATGACCCTAGCCCTGTGTAGCATCCTGCCATCACCCAGAATGATACCACAATATAAGGACAAAATGATTGACTTCAACAATTGGCTAAGCTTCTGGTGTCATTCAAAGGGGATACAGTATTTGACTGCCTGGGACAACATGATCGACAGACCACAATGCTTTGCCAAACATGGTCTGTACCTGTCACCCCTTGGATTCAGGTTACTGGCTAAGGCTCTTGCCACCCCTATAATGCCTTTTTAGGCAAAGTTCAAAGGACAAAACCACCACCGTAACAGGTACAAGCATGCAAAATCTGAAGGTAATGCTACTCAATGCTAGAAGTCTAAACCTCAAAATGCACTCTCTCAAGACACTCCTAAAAATGGAGAACATTGATATCTGTGCAGTAACTGAGACCTGGTTCAAGGCTCCAGAGAGCACCCCTGCAATACCAGGCTACAACTCTTACCAACATTTTTCGGCCACCAAACCAGGACCGAAACACTAAAGAAGGAGGAGTGGCAATATTCACCAAGGATATTCACACCACCAGGCTAGTTGCCCAACACAATGTGTCTGAAATTCTCCAGGTGCAACTAACACTAGGTAAGACTGCAATCCAAATTGTAGCTTGCTACAGATCCACCACCATACCCCAAGATTCTCACTACACCTTTCTAAACATACTGGAAAATATTAAGATAGAACCAAACATCCTAATAACTGGGTGATTTTAACTACCCTGCCATTAACTGGGAAAGCTACTCATGTACCAACACCTTTGCCCAATGGTTCTTGGAATTCATAAATTCCAATGCCCTGGATCAACTAATCCATTGTCCCACCAGGGGCTCCAATATCCTAGACCTAGTCATTACCAACATGGGAAATTGATGCTCCACACCTATGGCCACCACCTCGTTAGTCAGGTCTGACCATAAGCTAATCACCCTTAACATCCAAATCCCACCCCCACCCCCCAGTAAGGAAACCTCCATAAAAAAAACTTCTCCAAAGCCAACTTCATGCTGCTCAAGTCAGAAGTGACAAACTTCATGACACCCACGCAGACGTGAACTGAAAGTTCAACTGCTGAATCCTACACTAAGTTACTGTACGAGCACATCCACTCATACATGAATCGTGGCAATCCAAATAGAACCAAGATGCTCTCATCCAAAAAAGGAAGCCAATCTGGTGGTTCCCTGCCATAAACAAACTTTACAACAAAAGGAAAAAACTGTTGCAGAAAAGAGGAAAATCCAAGGATGCAAAAAACTCCCTTACCAGCCTCAGTAAAAAACTGAAATCCATCATAAAATCCTCCAAAGCTAGTTACAAAAATAAAATTGCCAAAGATCCCAAAGACAACCACAAGGCATTCTATAACTATGTCAAGGATCTAAATGGCAATGCTCAGATCTGCTCTGAGCTACAACAGAATGGCATTAAATATACTGATCCCAAGGATATTGCCAATATCCTGGCAGATTGATTCAGTGCCAACTTCACCCCCCTCTCACCCCCTGAATGGCCCATCTCAATACTGGAAGATTGCCAAATTCTGGTCCTAATGGCCACACAGGTAAAAAACGCACTCTCCAAACTAAGAATACAGCCTCCATGGGACCAGATGACATCCCGGGCTGAGTACTACATGAACTACAATATGAACTGGCACCTCACCTACGTGTCATGTTTAATCATAGCCTCACCTCAAGTTTCATGCCCACTGAGTGGCGCAGAGATACAGTTATCCCACTCCAGAAGGGGGGGATCCACCTTGGATCCCAGAAACTACCGTCCCATAAGTCTTACGAGCCTTATCTGCAAGGCCATGGAGCGTATTATCATGGAACTTATAAACAAAGACATTGGCAACCTTCAAACACTGTAACCCACCCAGTTTGGGTTCGTGAAGGGCTGATCTTGTCTCCTGAACCTGACTGACTTCTTTGAATCAGTCTCCAGAGCCATGAACAAGGGTAAGGTGTTCCACACAGCCTATCTAGACCTTGCCAAGGCCTTTGACACCATCCCCCACTCTGGAATCATAGATAAACTTACTAAGCTGGGCATTAATCCCTATGTCACCCAATGGGCTGCTAACTGGCTTACTGATCCCACAATGTAAAAGTAGCCGACTCCAAATCCAGCTCCAGACAAGTGACAAGTGGAGTACCTCAGGGTTCAGTCCTGGGACAGCTGTTGTTTGACATCTAGTTCTCTGAAGTACAGGCCAACACTAAGGGACTCTGGCTAACAAAGTTCGCAGATGACTGCAAACTGGGAGCCATTATTGAATCCCCAAATGATGTGGATACTCTACAAAAGGGCCTTACAGAAACAGATGCTTGGTGCCAGAGCCATGGGCTCAAGCTCAATGTCAAGAAATGTATAGTTATCCCCTTTGGGAAAAAACATGTACCCGTGAATTACCATATAGGTGGCAGTACACTAAACATCGAAAGTGTGATAAGAGACTTAGGGACACAGGTGGACAGTGGTCTCACCTTCGATAACCACATCACCACAACAGTCAGGAAATCCTTCTATGTGGCACACCTCATCACTAAGGGCTTTTCATCCAGAAAAAAGGAGGTCATTGTCCCACTGTACTAATCCCTCATTAGACCCATTATAGAATACAATGCCCCGTTTGGTATGTACCTCTCAAGACATTTGCAACAACTGGAAAGGCCGCAAAAATACCTCACTAAAAGAATCACAGGCCTAAAGCAGATGCCCTAAGCTGACCACCTTAAAAAACTCCAGCTATACTCTGTCGCATATCGTCTACTCAGAGGTGATATGCTGTTGGACATGCTACACTTAAAGAAATCCCAATCCTTCTAAGCCACACGCTTCAGGGATCTAAACCTTGTCATCACAATAAACAAAACATGCTGGAGGGATAAGTTCCTGACCCAGTGACTCCCCAGACTCTGGAATAGATTGCTCATACATGTCATGCAAAGTGCCTCTTTGGCCTCTTCAAGAGGAACCTTGACGATTGGATGGGAGAAAGGAAATTCACCCTGGGGATCACGTCAATCACCCTGCTAGACAGGGGTCCAGGGAAGTAAATAATGTGGGAAGATATAGCCACGGAATTGTTATGGCTAGGCTTGTATAGGCCCAAGGGCTGATAGCCTAGTACCAACCTATGAACCTATAAAAATTCCAAATGATTTTCCAGGTGCACAAAGTGAACTGAAGTCCTTTAATGATTCCAAGCAATTGCCAGATACACAAGTAAAAACTTTCACCCAGAGAGCTTCCTCAGGTGCATAAATCAGCTAACAAAGGCAAGTGTGTGGTTTAAATTCAATATAAAAGTCACATGTCTAAGTTAATAGGCAATTAAAAGTCAATTTGGTTAAAGGAGAAGTAACAAAAAAAAAATACTTAAAATAATTGTTATAGCATATTATGATAAAACTTTGTAACTATACGTTTAAAAAATTATGTTTAAAAATACAAAGTTTTTGATTTTAGAAGTTCTATTTGAGAACATAAGCGGTGACAACATAATCCTTAGGACTGAGACAGTAGCACTAAAATGGATTCAGGCCTCATGTCATCCCAAGGCTAAATGGCATAGCCTCTCTAAAACTGATACTTAAAGCTAAACAGGAATCTGTGTAAGTTTAACTTCAACATATTTCAGGCTGTATTATCTGATTATATCTATTTTGTCTGTATATTTCAAGTTTTATATGCATAGATGCATACACACACACACACACATATATATATATATATATATATATATATATATATATATATATAGATATATATATATATATATATATATATATATATATATATATATATATATGGGATCCATAAATATGTTAGAAGTTTCACTATTTCGAACCCCACTTCACCGAGTCCACTTGTTCGAAGTAGTGAAACTTCAAACATTGACTTTGGCAGTCACACTGCAGTGTGGAATGGGAATATTCCCTTTTCCACGCTGTAGTGCATTCTCAGAGTTGGTATATTTAGGTGGGGAGGGTGTGGGGGGGCACATGTTTTAGTGTTTTTTCTTTTTTTTTTGCGTAGCCCGGGGAACTAGACTTCAGCGAAAGTGCACTTTGGTTTATGTGGACTTTTGCTAAAATGTACGGTCTACTGCTCTATTTCAAAGAAGTGTATTTTCGATGTAGAGCAGTAGACCCATATCTATCTATATATATATATATATATATATATATATATATATATATATATATATATATATACACACACACACACACACACACACACACACACACACACACACACACACACACACACACACACACACATTCATTTATTAATCTGACTTTTATTCATGTGAATTTTTATTCATACTAATGTGTGTTTTTAGCAATGTGATTCCACCCAATCAAACATGAATCCATGCATTATGATATCTTGCCCCCATCTGTGCCTATTGTTGATAATGCAGACCCTTGTTTAACAATAATTCACTACTTCCTATTTAATATTTGATGTGCTTTATTTATTTTGATTACATATTCATTATTAACATTTTCAGCAGATGCTGACAAATAATTGGCAAGACTTAAAGAGGAAGATATATCTGTAAATAAAAAAAGCACTGAATGCTAAAACAAACATTTCTCAGTATGGTTAGATTTTAGAAATTATTCCTGCCCTTTGCTTGCATAAATTATTTTCAATAAATTGCTTGAAGATTACAGTTCCTTATTTTTGTTATTACACTAGATAATATCATTTTCTACACAGACTAACTATGATCTACTACTCACTGTAACCATTAGTTATGACATGACAAGCACAAGCAACTAGTAAAATTCATAAACTATTTAAGATGACATGTCTGTGGATTTACTCTTATCTTTATGGAATAACTGCATTGTAAACAGTATACAAAACAACTACTTCAGCAGGATGTACATAGGATGTAGGGAGGCAAAGACTGTTTCAGCAGCATGTACATAGGGTGTAGGCAGGCAAAGTCTGCAACAATCTCAGTCTGATTTTGCCCTCTGTAGTCTCTTATGTTATATATTTACTTATTTTTATTTTTTTATTCTTAAACTGGGAAGATACACTGGTCCTCAACCACTTTTCAGGTGTGTCCTGGGCCATGTGGACAGAAATTCAACAATGTATTACAGGAAATCAACAAACATAAGGAACATGTAGGTGCAATCAAAACAAGATTCGAGCCATGTAATATTAACATAACAATATGGAAGTGAATGTACAATAATGAGAATGAAGCAGTGATTAACAGTTAAATGATTATACAATCAAGAAATTAGGAAAAGCTACAGCAAGCAATAGAAGTAAATATATCAACACTGGAACTGAAATGTGTATGAAAGGCAAGGTATGCTGGGAAACAATGATTTAAGACATATTATACCATGACCCCCCATTATTATTCCAAAACGTGCACGCTGATTGGCCAGCATGCCCGTTGTAAATCGAATTAGTTATACTAATGGAAAAGGTCGTCGCCCGGACTTTTTCCATTAATATAACTTTCGATTTTAAACACTGTATGTTAAATGGGTTGGGTTTGGCGAGAACACGAACGATAACAATAAATAAACAGCGTAAATCTCCGTTGCTTATTTTAAAACAAATATACATATACAAACCCATTTAACAGATAATTTGAAAAAAAAAAACAACGGAAAAAGCACCGTTAGCGTTAGTTTTTTTTAGTTTTTAAGCTATTTAAAATATTAAAATGGCGTTAGACAGTTACAAATAAAGCACAGACATTCTCCGTTGCTTTGCTTAAAAAAAAGCTGTAATATATCATTATACCCATTTACAACAACTTGCTTAAAAAAAAGCATTCGCCTCTTGCTCTCTCCGTTGGTATACAATTCTGATGTACTGGCTGCGTCGCCGCGCAGTAACCAGGGAACTGCAGAAGATATTAAACAATTATAAACAGGCATTATACTATGCCATAAATTAAATAAAAAAATTAAATGATATAATTTCTTAATATAATGTCATAACTTATAAACTATTCCAACAGCGGTAATCCTTCGGGGCTCCACCCCACCGCCAACCACTTTGTTTTGGTCTAAACCAGCACCACCCGAACATATAATAATGACCAGTAAAAATCCCTATGACCCTGCAGTAGTAAGGGGATCCAACTTTAATAGAATTTATATAGACTATAACTCCTGCTGACAAAGAGAAGTGGAAAAAGTAAAGATTGTACATTGTGACTGAAATACATAAACAGGTGTTGACTGTTCCATGCAGTAACAGATTTTTTGGAGGTCAGCCATTATCATAAAAGCATTTACAAGAATTTAGTAACACACTCTTTTGGTGACTTTGTGAACAGAAAAAAATGTTAAACTTTTTTTTAAGTGTTGTAGAATATTGTTCCCCATGGCACTAGCAATTATACAGAAAACTCTTTCACAGATACAGGAAGTGAAAGAAGCCCTAAGATATTGCTGATCATCACTTATACCAAGGAGATAGTTTTGCCTTCTATTTCTCTGATACAAGAGGTTTGAGTGGTCACTCAGAGGAAGTTATAGGTTGGCTGGAGTTTTCATTTAGTTTTCACTAATTGTTTTTTGTGTGTGACCTTCTCACTCTTTGTTTTAATTTCTTAGTTTATTAGGAATTGAAGGACAACATCTCTCTTGAAGAATTTTGAAAATGAGGGTGCAAAGAAAAATGGAGGCTATGTCTGAGATAGGGATCCAGTTATTTTGTTATTGGGAGATACAACGGTTTTGTCTAATGTTATCAAGCCAAACTAATTTAGGATTTTATTCTCCATGCTTTAAAGTTAAGTGGTATTGTGTGAGCAGCAGAATGTGATGGTAAGGGTGAGAACATTTATGATTATTGTTCATTTGGCTTCAAGGATTGCTCTGTAGGCCAGGCATAAGTCTCCCCTAAGAAGTCTATACAATACGGAGTATACAGACAGGGACTTTAGTCGGTCCATGTAAGGCACATACTGGAGGCCGTTAATCATCTTTGGTTGAAACTTTTGAGGTCTCTCTAATTGTTGCAGATACTTAGTACGGTACATACCAAATGGAGCATTGTACTCAATTATGGGCCTGATAAATGCAGAGTATAAGGGGGTTATAACTTCTTTTGCTCTGGAGGTGATGCCATTACTAATTAAGCAAGCTATGTGGAAAGCTTTCCTTACAATGGGAGCCATGTGATGGTTGAAGTTAAGGTCGCAGTCAACCTGTGATCCCAGGTCCCTTAACAATTCATGGGTACTGAGGGTATGGTTGCTGATTTGATAGTGTGAAGGGATATTGTTTGGGTCAAAAGGAATGATAATACCATTGCCATTTCTTTGCATTCAGTTTGAGACCGTGACTAATATCCCAGTTGCTGGTTTGTGAGAGACCCTCCTGGAGTATACTGACATAATTTGAGGATTCAACGACTGAACCTAGTTTGCAGTCATCTGCAAACTTGGTCAGTCACAACCCTTTAGTTTTGACCTGAACTTCTGAGAAGTATATACCAAATAGTAGGGGGCCCAGCACTGATCCCTATGGCACCCTACTGGTAACAGGTCTGCTGGTTGATGTGGAGTCACCCAATTTGATAGTGTGTGTCCAGTTTTTGAGCCAGTTGGCAACTCATCTTACAATGAAGGAGTTTACATTCAGTTTGCTAAGTTTATTGATAATGCCTGAATGTGGGATTGTGTTTAAAGTCTTTGCCAAGTCGAGGTATGCAGTGTGCACAGATCTGTCCTCATCAATGGCTTGCTCACACTTTCAAAGAAATCCACCAGATTTAACAGGCAAGATCTGCCCTTGACGATGCCAAATTGGGTGGGATCCAGGGTTTGGAGGTCACCTATGTCTTTATTTATGAGGTCCATAATGAGACGCGTGTGTGTGATACAGCTAGCCATCAGTTATGCACATGCTTGTCCTTATTATTATGTTACATATATAGCTGTAAAAGGCCTTATGGTTATCCTTGGCAGTATTGCTAGGTTTTTCTCAAAGGGGCTCTTGGATGATTTGACAAGATGATTTGACAAGTTCTCTTATTTGCCTGTTAAGGCTGAGGAGGATGCTTTTCCATTGTTGGTTCCTTGTCTTTGTGTTTTAGACAGCAACTTTTTGCATTTATTGTAGTTTGTTGATGCTGGAAGTCCATCATGGTAGCTTGATTTTACTTGGGGCTCTGGCTTTGATTTTATCTGGTACAGTTGAGTTTGTACACTTATGCAAGTGATTAAAGGGCTATAATGTAAGCTTCATCATAGTTACCACTTGCAGCTTGGGGTGGGGCTTGGAATGCATTTATACATTCATCTAGGAGGGTATAGTTTGCCTTGGTGAAGTTTTTTGTTTGATTTCACCCTTTGTGAGTTCTGGTGTTAATGTCAATTCAAAGGTGACGGATTTGTGGTCAGTGTTAACTAATGAGGGTCCAACCACTGCAGCAGTGCACCTGTTTGACATGTTGGTAAGGACTATATCTAGAATGCTTGTTCCTCTTGTTGGTGTATGGACAATTTGCTCCCGGGCATTTGAATTCACAAAGTCAAGTAGGTTTTGCAGCTGATGTTGGGATAACTGAAATCCCCCATAACCACTGTTTTGGGAAAATTTGGATTGTTTTCAGTTTGCTTACGGAGGCTTTATGGGTGTCATGACCCATGGTGTGGGATCTGTAACTGGCTAGGACTTGAATGGGGATCTTACAGACCGTATCATGGACCTGGATTAATGTCATGAAGTTATCCCGTCTAACTAGATGTGAGGTGAATTTATCTCTAATATAGATTGAAACACTGCATCCTTTGTTTTTAACAAGTTCATTTTGCAGTCTAAAGGTATGGAAGGCATTGTAGCCTTGCAGGGCCAGGGTACTCGCTGAAGTCTTGAACAGGTTTCTGTGACTGCACAGACATCTACATATTCTAGTGACAGCATTGCTTCCAGGGAGTGCATTTTTTGGTTTAAGCTCCTGGCATTTAGCAGCATGATTCTTGTTTTGTTCTGATTGATTAATTTCACATCGGTAATGTTTTTGAGACCTTGCCTAAAAATGCTCTATGTGGGAGGCAAGAGCCTTTGCTAGTAGCCGAAAGCCTATGGGTGCCACGTGCAAACCATCTCTGGCAAAGCAAAGAGGTTTGTCAGTCATGACTTATCAGGCAGACAGGAAATGGATCCCTTGGAATGGCACCAGAAACTTACTCAATTATTGAAATCAATATTTTTTTATTTATATTGTTGCATCATTCTAGGTGAGGGTAGTATGCTGCTCAAGGCTAGGGACCTACCTGCCTGGGACACATACTCAGGGAGCTGGAACATGTCTCTCTGTATATTGTCCAGTGAGATATGTGTCAGATCATTCAGACCAACATGAACTATGACACAGTCATAATGGTACTTGTTGCTGAGACACCTGAGTGCATGCATGATTTGGTGCATCCTGACACTGGACAGGCAGCTGACCATGACTTTCTTCTTGTCCAATCTGGTCTGTTGGGATATGTGTGTGTCTCACTATTGAGTCTCCAATGACAAGAAAACTTGGATTTTAAGTGCAATGCCTTACAGGCTTTGTGGGTGAGGCACTGGTGTTGCTATGTGTCATGGGTGCTGTAGAGACTGTGTTAGCTATAGCAGACTTGTGTTTTGGAGGTCTGTGATGTTTTGGTAAGTTTTTCAAGAGAACCTCCATGTACATGGATTTACATGCTTGATGTGTACTGTGTGTAATCATAGTGGTATGTGTATGAGTAGTGGTACTATGTGAATATATAGGTGCGTGGACAACCTTCTGCGTGTTACTGTTTTGAGTAAGAGTGAGCATGGATTCTAGATTCTTGGTGCAAATACATCTCTTGCACTTTGTACTAGATTGTGTTGTTAATGGAGGGTTGTCTATGTACCTGAGGCAATTGCTAGACTGCCTCAAGACACCCTAGTTAACAAAGCTGGCAGGAGACTCAAGGGTAGTTCAACTGTACATAATGCTAAGTTGAAGACTGTTGTCACTAGGGGTGGCTTTTAAGAAATTATCATGGAGGAGCTCCAGGAATGGATATTTCTGCTTGGGTTTTAAGGGAAAATTTGTTGACTTTAACTATCTGGCTTTGGCACACAATTGCACAGTAGTGAGCAGTACTGCACAGCATTCAAACAAGAAAAAAAAACTCTTAACAAAATTCAAAAGGACCAATGAGGATGCTTATTCCAAGCTCTAGACCATCCTCCCTTTACCAGTCCGGTTCCAGTCAACATACTTCTCTCACAAAAGTGCAGATAGGCCCCTTCCAATCCAAGATGGCCTGGTAAACAAACAAACCACGACAATCATTTCCAGAAGCAACAGGCCTGGATCTAGACTATGCCACAGATACTAGTTGCCCTAGTTTCAACAGGAAACACTAGAGAATATTTAACACAGCATAAAATAGCAGTGAGACACTGAAAAATTGTTTAAAATAGCAGGAAATCAGACAGGAGGCTCTAAAGAATGATTTAAACAGTTAACAGATCAGTTAATTAAGTACTGCTTAGCAAGAAAACCAGAGCAGGCAGAACAGATAGCTTTAAAACAGTGAAAAAAAAACACTAATTCCTTAAACAGTAGAAACAACAAAGAAACTTGCTAAACAGTGAAAACAGCAATCTTAAGCTAAGTAATACTATCTCCTATACCATCTAGGCCAAATACTGCATCAACATTTACTTTCAAAGAACTTCACTTAATTCACTTATAGTATTTTTTCAAATTCTTCCTTAACTCATTCTGTTTATTTTTTTTACTTTTCATTCTTTTTCTCTCGCTCTTATTTTCCGTCTTAATTTGTTATGATGTTCTTTTTACCTGTCCTTTTACATTTTAATTTCCCTCATTTTTCTAATAATCACATTTATTATTTTATGCAAATATACATAAACAACCTTCCTTTCTCTGCCTAAATAGTATTTCCTTATTATTCTCTCAGCTTATTTTATATATTTTCCATACTGTAATACTCGCTTGTACTATTTTCTTAATTCTCTAACACATTCCTATACATTTTTCATTTTCTCTTCCTTTCTTATGTGATCATGTCATTATATTAAAACACTTTGTATTTCCTTTTAAATTAAATCCACCATTCAAACCAGTTTTTATAAAAGTCCTTCATGGTTATATGGTCCTTCCATAACTGCAATAGTTCCCACTCTCCAGTTTCATTCCATAATTTCTTGTTTATTCATTTTATTCCCTTTCCTCTTTTAATATACTCCCCTTCTTCCATTACCTCCTTCATTTTGCTAAATAATCTGAAAAAACAATTGTGTATGTATCACCATTTGCTACTTCAAGCTATCCAATAATAGAAAATAATTAATTTCAGATCCAAGTACCCCCTCTTCTAAAATGTCCATTGACTTTTGCTTCATATAGCTAATTTTATCACACTAGTATTTTTTGTACATTTTCCCCTTAAATCACAATCAAAGTACCTAATTTTATAATTTTCATGTTAAACTTCACAGATTCTCACTTTCCTTATTTTTTTGTTTGTTTACACAGCACAGTCACTACATAACAACTTTCGCGTCCTAAGTTCCATACGATATTCCCACCCCACAATCTTACATCCTGTTTAGCACACCATTCCAGTATCCCTATCCTTCTTGCAATGTTAATACTGCTGTTCACATTTACGGAAGGTACTCTAAAATTGTTGCTTTTCATTCGTTTTAAGTTTAGGGGAAAGATTTTAAATATTATTTTTATTACTTTTACTGTTTCCCATTTGAATATTTTTTCCTGGGATTATGTACAAATAATCCTTGATCCCCAGCATCAGATTTTTCACTGGCTAGAACTTAAAAAAAAATATTAGTTTCAGTGCATTCTCCTGACATTTCTTCCTTCATGCTCTTTCTCTCTCCTGTTTCCCCTTCATATATATACATATATATATATATATATATATATATATATATATACATATATATATTTGTTCTCCTACAGTTTCTTTTTCACTTAGTTTACCTTCTTAGTTCCTAGGCACTTTTTGTCCTTCTTCATGTATATTTTCTTCCTTTCCCCTTATTTTTCATTGTTTATTGTTTGCTCTTGAAAATCCATCCAAAAGTGCCCCTTTTTTACACTATCTGCATTCAGATGCAAACCTTTTTGCTGTATGCTCTTTCTCTCTCCTCTGGTTATATTGTACTTTATTTCAATCATTACATAAAAGAGAAATGTCACCAACAAAAAAAAAAACATGATTTAGGCTGACCAACATGTCCCTCTATGATCAGCCAAAAATAACACTTGGCGGCTGTTTCACAATAATTTATTTCACATCTCAAAACATCTTCCAAACTCTACCTTCCATTCCATATATTTCTCTCATTCCCATCTTTTACAGTATAATCAAAAGTTTTCCACAAACCCTGTATGCATTTTTAAAGTATTTTTCTTCCAGTTCATCTGTTCTAAATAGCAAAGTAACTTTTTTAACATTTAAGATACTAGCAGACGATATATATTTGCTCCATGGAAAAATGCTTTTTTTACACATAAATTTCATTATCAGGCCTTCCGTTTCAAATTTTAAGTTACAAAAAATCTCTGTCCAGATATGTATACAAGACTGAATTTCTTGAGTTTGAAAATGCAGAACAGTTGCCAAATTGTCCCTTACAATTTATCTGTCTATTAGTTTCATTTTGGTTCTTATTCTCAAAAGTGGTCTTCTCTTCAGTTTTACTTAGTTTGTTGCTGGCCTCCTTCTTCCCTGCTGTCACTGCTGCATATGTCTTAGTGACTACATTGTCTGTTGCCACAAAACCAGGCACATTCTTAGTTTGTTGCTACTTTCCTCTTTTACTTTCTGTAACTGCTGTATAAGTTCTAACTGCTGTATTTCCTGCTGCTACATCACATCATCTGGTTCCTTCTCCATATTACCATTGTCATCACTTCCAAAAAAAAGATCTGCCACCTCACCCACAAACAGCAGAACTGTCAACTGGATCATCCTGATGAACTAGTTTAACATTATTTTTGACAGAATATCATCTGTAAGTCCCTTTGATGCTAGTTCTGTTATCTGCAACACTCTTAGAGATTTGCATACTTCCTTGTCCAATAAGACAGCTAGCTAAACTGCTCGTTTGTATCATCCACCATACTGGGATCTTTATTTACATTCTGAAGCTCCGTAATGAGAATTGTTTTCTCAGGTTCTCATCCTCCACTTCAAACTCTCCATAACTTTTCTTTCCTTCCATATGCTACTTCTTCTCTTAGGCCTCTTCCTTCTTGCTGCAGGAGCTCCCCCCCCCCAAACACTGTCTAGCAGCGCCAAAGCAATGGGGAGGTTCCCAATGCCTTGGCCAAATTTCTTCTAGTAGTATAATTACCACCTCAAGTTTCTCCTGTAAAGAGTCTACTGGTCTAGTAAAACCAACTTGTTCAACAAAGTATAAATAAATAAAAAAAATAATTTCAGCTATTGAGACGGAAATAGTTCATCAGTGAAAATAAGTTCCTACCTTGAAATGGACTAACAAGCACCTTCCAAATCTGCCCACAATTAGAGCATTTATGAAGAAGAACAAAATATATGTTTTGTTGCATCTAAACATCTTCACCAAACTGTTGGTGTCTGAGGAGACAGATGTATGAATCTAGATGGTATCAAGAATGCAGTCTGCAGACATTTCTAGGCATGTAAACAACAGGTGGGTGAAGAGGTTGATATAGCTGGAGAAGTTAGGATATTTACTTCTATTCCTCATCCACTACATACTCTACTCTATGTCTGATGTGAAAGTATCCATGAATGTCCTTGTATGTTCCCTTATCTTCACACTGACAGGAATCAGAAAAAAATAGTCTCACTTATTTCATACAGGCAATATGCAAAGTCAAGTTTGGGTACAAAAGAAAAACCCATCTTTAAATTGTATTTTTCCTTAAGTTTGTTAAATTAGACAATGGCTTTATTTTCTGCAAATGGCTCCATATTCTAAGCCATTTATTAAACTTCTTGCAGAAAGCAAGTTCATCCTACTGTAAAGAGAAGAACATTAAACAATCTGAAAGTACAGGTCCATAAAAAGCTACTTGCTGATATATTCTTCCAGTCTATTTTCTGTTCATTCTATACTATATATTCAGCTGGCATACTGTGAGACATTTATGAATTTAACTTATGCTACAGACCTATGACTAGCACTCTAATTTAATATCACGTGTGCTTATGAGCACAGTTCTCAGAGACTTTCTGGTCTCTCAATAACAGCCAAAAGACACCAGCACACTAGGTACCAAGGAAAAGACATGTTCTAACTTCTATATGGATATTACAGGTCCTTATCACAATAAGACATCTAACCTCAAATTAAAACCTAAGATATCTTTAGGTATGGTATGGCTTGAATGACAAGGGTTTGGTCTGGATAATGCATGATAGCTACGTCTCTCAGCTTGTGTAGGCCGAGATGTAGTCTCTGATCTTCTTGTTCCATTTCTCCAACTGCTTTATTTGGATATATATCAGTGCGGCTTGAAAGAAAAAAATGCAGAATCTCAGGGTATCATTCTATTTTTGACCACTGGAAGACTGAGTGCATGTTAGCCTTTCGAAGTGGAGTCTATACATTTTTGTTTGATTACCACCCTCAGATCAGGGACCCTAAATCATGTTAGAAGCTTCCTAACTACTATGTAAGTAACCTTGTCCAACATTTTCCAGCATGTTCTACATTTTAGCTTAATTATCGAGTTGGGGCTTGGCATAAAGGTTAAGGTGTTAACCTTACAGGCAAAAAGTACAGAGTTTAATTTTCACACCCCAAAAACTGGATAGGTGTTTTGAAGGGATGAGTAACATGGGATTGCATCACATGTCACTTTTTGGTTTAAACAGGTTGTAAATGAAATACTTATAGTCATTTATATAAGGTACAATTATTCTTGCCTATGAATTATTATAAAATAATATGAATACATTCTTATTAGTTTCTGCCTAGTGGTCTTCCTGGTCATTCCAGGCCTTTTTACCTTGTATGAAGCAGATTTAACAGACTGTGTAGCAAAGGGTTGATCTTCAATACCACAAAAGAAAAAAAATGGGCAGTCAAAGGACATCTGTATTTCCTCATTTGGAATGAGAAAGTAACCCTTTCCACAGCAGTACCTCCAGCTGCAGACCTGCAATACATTTGGGCTCAGTAATGAACTAATTTGTAAAACATACCTCTCAACTGTCCAGATTTTTGCAGAATGTCCATATTTTGGCTCATATTTTTGGTCTGTTTTTCATAAAATTTGAAGTTTTCTGTCAAATCACTGGGGTGATCAGAGAAGTGAAGTGACTAAATAATGACATACACTTGAGTTTCTGACTTCAAATCCTTTAGAAAATGTATATTAAAACAAACCCTGTTACTCTAGCAACTTTATTGGTTTATAAGAACAATAGTTAAAATATGTCACTATTTTTTTTTGGCCTTTGCACCCCCTTTTTTCTTGGGGTTTGTCCAGATTTCTTGCCTTATGAGGTTCAGAGGTATGATTACAATACATCCCCCAAATACATATATGAGTGAGTATTTTAAAGTGAACCTACATGTAAGTGCTAGTACATGTGCATTGTACAAAATACCATATCTGTACCAGTAAGAAGAGTTAAGGCAAACCAGATGAAACTCTTCTTTCACACTTACATAACCCCTCAGCTGATCACCTTAATGCCAGAGACCTTCTCCTCAAAAGAATATGAATATATTTAAAAAAAAAACATGTTTGTTTCCCTAATAGTCACACAGAGAGATGGAGATTCAAATATATGACCATGATGTAGCATGTTTACAATGGTGACATTCAATCTGATGGGATACTTCTCTAAGCCGCTATTTATAAAGAGTAGGAATAGAAATAAAAATCACTAAGTCAGTCTTTTTTTATAGTGTTTGTTGAAGGAATGACTAAAATGGGATTGCATCACGTAAATTTTTGTCTTAAACAGATTGTGATTGAAATACTGTCATTTGTGTACTGTAAAATGATGTAGTGGCTGTTAATCTGTAGTGTTGCTCTTTATTCTTGCAATTAGTGCATGTTAATAATTGCTGTGCTACAGGGGCTGCTTGTCAATCACTGTACCCGTTTGTGATGAAACTGTAATCATCAAACTAGATTAATTGATTTCATGTGTTGTTGAGAAAAGGCAATGTAAAAGACTGAGATCGTGGAGCATTATGGGTAAAGATGTTTCTCCTCACCTATGAGGTAGAATGCTCTCAGTATATTTAGAGATGAGGGTGTTTTATTAGGCTCACTGGGGCTCAACCCTTAAAAAGCAATGATTTTTACGTTATAGTTAATGATGTGCAATACTGACTATATATTTTCAATGGATGTTATTTGAAGAAATGAGAGGTTTATGATCAGCCAGAGATCCATGTTACAGCATGCAGCTTCACATAGCTACACCTTGCTGCCTGAGACAGAGTACACTGTTGCAGTTTGCACAGTGCATACAAATAGCTACCTATGAGTTAAAAGATTCGAATCCAGGAACCAAGCTTATCCTTACATATTCCTCACAAACTATACTGGCTTCTGTTATGTTTTGTGGTCACTCAAAAAACAGCTGTTTTCAGTAAAACAGTGGCAAGCACAAGCTGGAAATATGGTTTATTTATAGAGTTGTACTACCTGCGCATACACTGTGTCATGCCTTTATCAGTCTCACCATATTTTGGTGGCAGGAAATGCTACACTTAGGAGGTATGGTTGTTTACACATCTGTGCTATGCTAGAAGATACAATATAATAATTTCCAATCAGCTGTCATTTATGACTTCTAGCTGATGCACATTAATACATGACATACACATTTGTGGTTTGCTTGAACCACATTTTTATTTCTTTCTTCGTACTAATTTCTTATTTATGCTTTGATAATTATTATTCTATGTCCTGATCCTCTGTGCTTTGTTTCTACACTATTTCTATAGCAGAGAGTTGCTAGTGGGGTTGTACCCAAAATCCCCAGCTTTCTGTCATTCATTTGTTCATAGATACTTACTAGGCTATTAATTTATAAGGATCTTAAGAAGGCCAGTCTTACTTCCATGGTAGTTTTTAGCTGTTGTATTTTGCATATGAGTAACACAGAACAAGGGTATGTTGGAACACTTGTATGTTTCCCTTATCTGTGAGGGACAGGGTTGCTAAACCAGAGGTGGATTTGTTATATGGTGTTTAACAGATAGTTTGGTCATTCTGTATCACTGTGCAAGTCAGAGTTGTTAAGATGGCTTGGCTGTCTAGTATTAGAGATATACTCTGAATGTCTGTTGACTCAGATTAATTATTTTAATTAGTTTTAGATTCCCTCAGATGTTTTCTGTCAAAGCCATTTGCACAGCTTCTGTTACCCTCCCATGGCAAAGTTAGTCTTGACAGTATCACTATACTCTCACTAATTATCAAGTGTTTGTTATGGTATGACACAGCAATAAGACATGAGTCCTTCTCATCTTATCATACAATTAGATTATACAAGTACATGAAACTAGGAGTTCTTCTAAAAATGTCTTACTTTACTTGTTTGAATACAAACTCTTTTCAGGACAATTTGCACCCTTAGTGCACAAGCTCTTCATGAATACGCATGGCACTCCTCCAAATGTGTATATACTGAAAGGATGTACATATTAGGAAAATGTACACACACACACACACACACACACACACACACATATATATATATATATATATATATATATATATATATATATATATATTTTATATATATTAAGCTGGCAGTAGGTACAAGGCTTTGTTTCAAATGATCTATGCACATATATATGCATGGAGACTCTCTAAGACAAAGTCATCATTAATGCAAACTGCACCATGTTAGTAAGTCAGTTCCCATGATTAAAGTACATGTGACAAAGGTGCAATTAGCAACTTATGCATCTGTAGGGGCAGCCATGGAGAGGATGGGCTTGTCTACCCTAAGGAGAAAGAGAGAATACCATGGAGGCCATGACTGTAAAGGGGGATGTTGACACAAAGGGCCCTAAAGTGGGCTTTCAGCCTAAAAGCTGCACAAGCACTAACCTTCACTGCGAGTGCAATGGGAAGTGCACTTACATGGGGGAAGTGCACTGTGCCCTGTGGTGACACAGTTGTTAAAAGTGTAGGAGTGTCATGTAGTTGCCTGGCTTGGGATAAATTTTGGTCCATTCTCAAACATGTATGGCCCTGTAAGGGAGTATATGAGAGCCTCAGGTTATTCAGACAAAGGCATTCCTCCCTTAGCAGCAAGTAGAACATAGGTGTCACTTGTCCGGTCAGGATAAAACAGACGGACATGCGTGGGTTCAGTTCAAGCAGTTTTATTATATACAAACACATCAGGATTGAGGCTTAGTAATGAAAACTTAAATAAACTTATAAACAGATTGACTACTGCACTCATACATATTAACACTCTGGCTATTCTCTCAAAATGGCACTGCTGCCTGCACATGCTGTCTATTTATATGCACATGCCTACACTTTGAAATGCTTCTTAAAGTTACTACACACACTCTGTTCTACAACAGGGTACAAGTAGGGGCAAATTTCTCAGTAGTTTTATGAATGATGATCCCCCCAACCTGGTTAGTTAGTACACAAGGATAGCTAGCCTAGTACTTACCAGTGAACCTATGAACCTATAATGATGGCTTACATCTCTCTCCTCTGGAATTCTCCATATTTGCTAAAACATTTGCTGCTCCCATTGTATATTTTTTGGCTGATTTGATAACCATTTAACATGCTGAATCCCATGATACGGTGACTGAATGTATAAAAATGGATCACCTACACAAGAATGGCAGTGCAAAACACAGACACCCACATAGCCGACACCACATGGTCGACAATTGAAACATCGACAATGTAATTACTGCACAAAAAAAAAGGAAAATAAAATTTCCTTTTTTGTGCTAGCAGGGGGGCTATGCCCCCCTGCACACCCCGTGGGGGGCTCTGCCACCCACACCTCCCGTAACTTTAATATGCCAACTCTGAGATTGCACTACAGTGCAGGAATGGTAATCTTTCCATTCCGCACTATGGAGACATACCGTTTCCCCATTGTCGGCATTTTGATTGTCGACCATGTGGTGTCGGTTATGTGGGTTTCGGTCTTCTCAGCTGTCGTTCTTCTGTAGGGGACCCATAAAAACATATAATAAGCCTGAGATTGCCATTTCTCAGAATATTCCATTTTTTCCACATTATGGTGATCTCAGAGTTGTTATGTGTAAATATGAGGGAGAGTTGGAGTGGAGCTTGTCACCTCCTGTAAAAAAACAAGTTTAAAGAATAAAAGTGTGCTCAGTATTCACTTTTTCTGTATTTTCTGTCCTTTTTTGTCATTTCAGGTTTCAGCATTGATATCTTGCCATTTCAATAGGAAGCCAGTAGATTCTGACTCCTAGACATGCAAATATAGTGAGTTCTAATTTAGTTTATGTTTTGTTGGCACTACTCAACATGAGGAGTCTTAACAATAAAATGCTTGAAATTAAGGACTTCCTGTTCCTCAAACAATCCATATCACTATAGTTACAAAAACATGGTTTCAGTATTTAGACAGCCCTCCTTATAAACCAGAGTAAAGTATCTACTACTCAGTTAGATCCTCTGAGAGTTGTGAGAGAATATCTGTATTGATATTTGATCCCATTGACTCATTATGAATGTTAAGATTACGACTACCACACCACACCAAAGACATTCAGTAGCAATTGCTGTCCCTTATCCTCCCATGCTCCAAGCTTAGTAAAAACATAGTCCACTTCAACTTAAAGAAACATGCAAATAAACTTCCAAGGTTGCATAGCAACATCCCTTTGGTTAAATGTGATGAATGCTATTTATAAATTGCTTTTATGCTTGTATTCTAAATTGCATTTCACATCTTATGTCTGCCATACTTTCTAACAGTTTAGCATTATTGCATTCTGCACCACTACCATTCTTCACTACCCCTACTCTCTTCTTTGATACAAAACAGTACCTCAAAGAAAAAATAACAGTACACTGAAAATAAAAAATATATATATACATAGTAAAAATGCTACCTTTTGTCTGTTGTTACACACATGCTTACCATATTATGGCCTTTAGAGGTTCATAGGTTCATAATAGGCTATCTGCCCTAGGGCATTTATAAGCCTAGCCAGAGTGTGTTTGGCTTTCGCCACCCATTTTAAATTAATTTTGCTATGCCTTTTTCGAGGTTAGTATACTGTGCCTCTGTCTAACAGTGACACAGAAGTGATACCCGGGGTAAACCTACGATCTCCCATCCACTCATCAAGATTCCTCTTGAAGAGAGTCAATGAGGGACTCTGCCTAACCTGGACTGGGATTTTATTCCAGAGTGAAGGGAGCCTCTGGGTTATGAATCTGTCCCTCCAGCATGTCCTATTTATTTCAGTGCTGAGGTTCAAGTCTCTCGAGTGCGTAGCTCGATGGGATTTGGATTTTCTGAGGTGCAGCATGTCCATTAATTCTGGGTTGGACATGGCTTTATACGTCAGGCACAGATTGCCTCTGAGCAGGCGGTATGGCACTGAGTAGAGCTGGAGTGTCTTTAACTGGGCAGCATATGGCATCTGTTTGAGCCCTTTGATCCTCTTGGTGAGGTACTTTTGGGGTCTTTCCAGTTGCTGCAGGTGTCTGGTAAGGTACATCCCAAAAGGGGCATTGTACTCAATTATGGGCCTGATGAGGGATGAGTAAAGAGGCACGATGACCTCCCCTGATCTAGATGTGAATCCCTTCATGATTAGGTGGTCTATATAAAATGTTTTTCTAACCACTTTGGCCACGTGGTTGTCAAATGAGAGATTGCTATCAACTTGGGTCCCCAGGTCCCTAATTAATTCTTCTGTACTTAATGGATTACCACCTATGTGGTAATTTGTGGGAATTTTGTTTTTGTCAAAGGGGATGACTATACGCTTTTTGGCGTTTAGCTTGAGGCCATGGCTCTGACACCAGTTGTCTGTTTCTATGAGGCCCTTTTGGAGGATGCTTGTGTTGGCTAGAGAGTCGATTATGGCGCCCAGTTTGCAGTCATCTGCGAACTTGGTCTGCCACAGTCCTTCCGTGTTGGCCTGTACCTTCGAGAAATATAAACCGAACAAGAGAGGTCCCAGAACTGAGCCTTGTGGGACGCCACTTGTAACTGGTTTGGAGTCTGACATGGCTCCAGCAATTCTAACCATGTGGGTTCTGTCCTTGAGCCAGTTTGCAATCCATCTAGTGACATAGGGGTTTATATTTAAGCTGGTGAGCTTATCTATAATGCCCGAGTGGGGTATTGTATCAAAGGCTTTTACGAGGTCCAGGTAGGCTGTGTGGACCACCTTCCCCTCGTCAATGGCCTTGGTGACTGTTTCAAAGAAATTGACCAGGTTTAAGAGGCAGAATCTGCCCTTAACAAAGCCGAACTGGGTAGGATCCAGTGTCTGTAGGTCCCCAATATCTTTATTTATGAGGTCCATGATGATCCTTTCCATAGCTTTGCAGACCAAGCTAGTCAGGCTTATGGGGCGATACTTTCCAGGATCCGTTGAGGCACCACCTTTGTGGAGAGGGACCACTGTTGCTGTACGCCACTCTTTGGGTACATATCCTGTAGTAAGGCTGAGAATGAACATTAGTTTTATGTTTGGGTTTAGCTCTTCTTGGAGTTTATGTAGGACACAGCCCGGGACACCGTCTGGTCCCATTGATGCTATGTTTTTTGCTTTGGAGAAGGAGGCTCTTACCTGAGCATCTGAGATGTCAGGGGGGGCAGCACTCTGCTGGGATAGATATTTGCCCTTTTTGTGGGGAGGGGGGAGAAGGTTGCACTGAACCTGTCAGCTAGGATGTTGGCAATGTCTGTGGGTTTGGTGTATTTTTTGTCATTTTGGACTAATTCTGAGCATATCTGGGAATTCCCAACCAGGTTCCTAACATAACTAAAGAAAGCCTTGTGAGACATATCTCTTAACTTTCTATTTTGCCTGAGGCGTTGGCTGGAAATAACATGCACTCAGCCAGCTCACTGACCAATTTAGCAAATGTTTAAATAAACAAAAAGGAATTTGTATCCTTCGCTTTAAATCTTACATTTTGTTTCAAGACTGATAAATAACAGCTATGTACAAATGTTATCTGTATGATCAGTATATGAGTTCTGGTTATGTTAACAAGTGTGCTCTGTCATTCTCTAATCTAATTGATTGCAATAAAATAAAAAAAAACAGTATTACAGATAATACCACAAATAATAACAGACACAAATAATGCAGTGTACAATTAACAAAACTCTCATTCCATTAACAATTTCATTATTTGTTGTTAAGAAAATGTACTTTGTGAATATTCCTGAACTGTTTAAAATTTATAGTATTTAACTGTATAATAACTAGTACCTGAATGTTAGTAGTCTAGTAATCTCTTGGAGCTTATCTCCCTGGGACTCTACTGAAAACGGACATAAATCCAGTTAGACTATCCCGGTCAACAAATGTAAAATAAATAAATAAAATAAATACTTTCAATTTCCTACTTTATAATGGTATCTTAACATATAAGGGTAATTGCCACTCCCCTTAACCCCCAGGTGATATATATTATTCTAATTATACTATGGATGGCACAGTGGTGAAACGGTTTGCGTTGTTGCCTCACAGCAAGAGGTTCCCTGGTTCGATTATCGGCTGGGGTGCCTTCTGTGAGGAGTCTGCATGTCCTCTCTGCATTCGTGTGGGTTTCCTTTGGTTGTTCCTCTTTCCTCCCACATTACAAAGACATGCGTCTGGAGTGTTTCTCCCTAGGCATCTGCTGAAAATTGGCTCGTTCCAAGTCAGACTTTTCTGGAAAACAAATGTTAAATAAAAATAAATAAAGGTGGGGAGTTAAGGGGCATAGCACCCTCCCTCCATGGATTTTTTTTTTTGGCAAAGACAAAGAAAGGATTAAAGGTATGAGTCACCTGGACATGATAACTTTAGTTGTCAGACCCAGTGTCAATTAATCCAGACCCATCAGCCACCTGTAAGACAATGAAAGCAATGTTTGTAATCTCAAAATTGCTAAACTCACACTAGATCCAACATAACACCAACATAAAGCCGCTCTTCTTATGTAGTCATCATGTTCAAGAACTATTCAGTGCCAAGACACCTCATTTAATGATAACCTGCAGATGTTTAAAAAATTGCCTCCCAGGTGAGGACCCATTACCATGACACTACATACATATCTGAATTATATTCACATACAAATGGCTGCATACAGGTTCTTGTACATAAACAACAGAACTACAGTGGGAATTTTAAAAACAACCCTTTATGGGAGAATTCCCACATAAAGGAATTCTCAGGAAAAAGGCTACTAGTAATAGATCTCCTAGCAAATGTTAAACTTTCTATGGCCTCTCTTGAAAGTTACTCTCTACTGCTTATATCTCATATGTTTATAGAACTGCCATAGTGGTGCCACTATATGAGAGTGGTCCCAGCACAGACTCAGGGGACTATAGACCCATATGCATGAAGCCCCACAAATTCACCTGAGAAAACATTAAGTGTTGCATACTGTATAGTGATGCCTGATGGCCCCCCTGTTGTAGAAGGAAGTAGTAGTCCACAAAAATCACAAAAACTAATAGGCCAAAGAGGAGCCATAAGGAGGCTAAAGTACTGAGGATAAGAAAGAAATTATGTACTGTTAATATTATGCAAAAAGCTCAGAATTTCCAGACACAAGATATACAAAATGATTAAGAGAGACATTAGAGGAAAGACAAATGCTTCTACAAGAAAAACTGTCTGAAGATTCAAATAAAAATGTGTATTCATTAATACAACAGATTTGTGAAAAACAGTATACAGATCAAGAAACTTTGATCTGTTTGGAAAAAAAGACGCATCTGAGGAAGTGTGAAAATATAAACAGCAAAACTTAGAGATTTTTGAAAAGTAAAAAAAAGAAATATGGACAGGGGAAAGAAAGAGGAGATTTGATATGGTGCAATATTTATACTAAGGAGAAAGACAAATTAATTAATATAAAGAAGGCAGCCTGAAAGATATTCAAAGAGAATTACTGGGAAGGGCATCCAGATATGGACAATTTCACAGTAAAAAAAAAATAATAATAATAATATCACAAAAGAGGGAAGAAGAAAAGAAGATTAGTAAAGTAGAAGTTAAGAAAATAAAAGTTGAAGTTATGGAGTGCCTGTGAAGTGTGGGATTTGGTTTAGAAGGTCTAACACAGGTTACATCACAGCATGATGGAGTAAGTCCCCAATGTAAGGAGAAGCAGGAACATCTTGAGACATCTGAAGAAGAAATATGAACATGGGAAAGATAAAAGAGATTTAATATTGTGTAATATTTATGCAAAGGGAAAGCAAAACTAACCAATACAAAAAGAGCAGCACCAAAGATATTTGAAGAGAAATACAGGCAAAGGAATATGGACATGGAAAACCTTACAATATAAAAAATAAGAAGACAGAGGAAAAGTAGAAAAGGAGATTATCAATGGAGAAGTTAAAGAAATAGAAACTGAGGTTATGGAGTACCTGCAAAGTGAAGGATTCAGTGTAGAAACTCTAATTCATAAAGCACCACAACAGGATAGAGCAATGGATATCCAATTGAAGTGGAAACCAGTGGAACAGGAAGCAATTGGTCAGGTGCCATATGAAGATATTTTGGAGCCTTCCACAGGAAACCAGCACAAACATTCCCTTGAAGCTGGACAGCAAGGAAAGGAACAGGAAACTGTGGAAACTCTGATGCAGTCGATGTTGAGGAGTGATAGGCCAGTGAGTTCCCATATGATCGATGGCATAGGATGAAATTGAAGGGAAGATGCCATAGAACTTTATACAGAATGCCCAAAGGAAATGGAAAACAAAAAATGTGCCCTTAGTTTAGAAGAAAATGAGTTGAGAGAAGAGTTGTTTAATTTAATAGACATAGACATATTAAGATAAATGAAAGAAATAGACTGCAGAAGGTCAATAAAACCCAAAAAGTCAGAGGTTTGATAAAACAAATGAACACAATAATTAGGACTGTCCATAGTGATCCATGAGATATAACAGAAGTAAGCAGGATATATTATTGTGCAGCTAAATTAATAACTGTTAAAGGTCTACCACAAGAACACAGGGTAGTGAGGGAATGGAAGGGGAGACATCAAATACCATCATGGAAGTATCAAATAGAGAAAACTATAAAGCAATACAGACAAGTGTCACTGTTAGAGGAATGTAGAAAAGGGAACAGATGAACACAAATACTAACAAAGATAGATGCAATAAAAGCAATGCCTATTATTAGAACAGATCGGGATCTATAATGCACTATTGCAAATAAGAAACTAAAAATCTCAGCACAGGTGGAAAACTTAGAAGATATGCAGAAAAATATAAAGGAAAAGTACAAAATAAGCAATTTATTGATGATCCAAAAAAGTTTTATAGAGAATTGGGAAACAAAGTAAAAGGAATTGAAAAAACTGCCAAAAAATAAGATACATTTTGGGGAAGTATCTATGAAGATCCTGTGGAACATAACAAAGATGCCAAATGGATAGAAGAAGTAAAATAATGAATAAGAAGTTTAAAGGTACAGGATATGAAATGGGATGAAGTAACAGCCAGAGAGATTAAAACAGAGTTAAGACAAGCCTCTAATTGGAAACCCCAGTCCCGGATGCAGAAACTAACTTTTGGCTAAAAGCATTAACATCTTTGCACAAAGATTTAGCCATGAGTAAAAACTATTTATATGTGTAGCCTGAACAGACACCGACCTGGCTAACAACAGGAAAATCAATGCTCCTACTTAAGAGTGAACCTGCAAGCTACCCTAAAAATTTTAGAACAATAACTTGCCTTCTAATGATGTTTAAACTATAGACGGGAACTGATGCTGACAGAGTTTGTAGTCATTTAGAAAAAAAGTCAATTATGGCAGTAGAACAAAAGGACAATAAAAGAAAGGCATATGGAACAAAGGATCATTTGTTGTTAAATAAAGTCATAGTGGAGAAGTGCAAAAAGGGGAAGAATCTAAGTATGGCATAGACTGACTACAAAAAAGCATTTGATAGTATCCCACATTCATGGATAAAAGAGTGCTTAAATGTATAAAATACACCCTGCACTGATTAATTACATTTCAGTGACTATGAAACAGTGGCAGACCACTTTGCAATTAAGCCATGATAAAGGACAAATTATTATCCCAGGGATAAAAATTCAAAGGGGGGATATTCCAGGGTGACTGTCGTTGCTGCTATTCTGCCTTGCCCTTAACCCATTAAGCTGTCTACTTTTCAGCTTAGACTATGACTATAATTTGGCTCCAAGAAAACAACAAACCATAAAGACTTTTCATCTTCTCTTTGTCAATGATTTAAAACTGTATAGCTCATCAGATGAGGAATTGAAAGCACAACTGGAAGTTGTCAAAACTTTTTCAGATGATATAAGAATGTCATTTGGTCTTGATAAATGTGCAAAAGCAACCTTTTAACCAGGAAAACTGCAGCACCAAGAAAACATCAGTTTGGGACAAGAATGTGATATAAAAGGAACTCCCTCCCACCCACAATTACCTCCGTACCATCATTCACCCACTTTAAAACATTACTAAAAGTGCAACTAAAAACATGCTGGCTATGCGCTTACAACTCCCACTCTAATATCACCCACTACCTTTCTTTCCACTCCACTAACTACCTTGATTATAGCAAGCTCAGATGCTCATAAGCCTATTACTTATACAGCAGGAACTTCTTATTTTAACATTTGTTAATGTCTGTTATGTACTTCACAGATAAAGATTCTAGTTGTCTACTGATGTACTATTTTCTTCATCTGTAAATATGTTGTAAGTAATTGCTATGTAAATTCTTAATCGCTATGTAATCCAATGTAACTACTGTCTGTTTATTTTAACTGTGGAGCTTTTCTCCCCGGGCCTCCACTGAAAATGGACCTATGTCCAATCGGGCACTCCCAGTTGACAAATATAAATAAATAAATAAATAAATAAATAAAAAGACTTGAGCAAGAGGGAGTGCATAAATATTTGGGAAATGATGAAGGATCAACAATAAAACATGAACAAATGTGAATAAAACTTAGTAAGTAAATAGTAAGGAATACTTTAGAAGACTGTTAATCCTGAAAACAGCATTGACATCTAGGAACTAAATCCAAACTATAAACCAATTTGCTCTTCTTGTCCTAACTTACTGTTTTGCAGTGATTGACTAGCCCCAAAAAGTGTTGGATAGATTAGATAGGAAAACAAGAAGGATGCTTCATGCTCACCAAATGATTTATAAAAAAATCAGTGCATACCAAGACTATATATTCCCCATTCCGAAAGAGGGATGGCCCTCCTTGAAACTGATTACATGAATAGATCTGCAATCATAGGACTGCACACATATCTGCTGACCTCACAAGACCCAAATGTAGTGAAAGTTTTGAAATATGAGGAGAATAAATCTAAGATGGCTTCTCTGCTTAATCTAGCAGAAGCATATCGGCATCAAGCGGGAATGGAAATCAAACCAGAAGTAGATAACAATCAGGCAGCAACTGAATGTGCCAAAAAATAAAAGAAATAATATAAGGTAAAGGACCAGATGAGAAGACAAGAAATGTGGAAAATGCATAAATATAGTTGCAAGTATAGAAAACTTCTGGAAGAACCTCATGTTGATCAGGAATGAATACAGGAATGGTTAAGGGGAGGCAAATTCAAACCAAGAGATGAAAGGTTAATACTGGCAACCCAAGAGAGTAAGCTGCGTACACGTTGGTTTACAAAGTCCATTGAACATATGGGAGAAACAGACAAATGTAGGTTTTTGCAAAACCGAATTTGAAACAGTCGCACACCTCATTGCTGGTTGTGACATACTAATGTCAGAAGGACTATATACTGAAAGGCATAATAATGTGGCAAGATTGTTGCAATGGGGATTGTGCAACATTATGGTATTGAAGTGGCTGAAAAACACTGGAAACATGAGTCACAAAGCATCATAGAAAATGATGAAGTTTACATCACATAGAGTTATCCATTACCAACAGTTCAAAAGATAGATGCTAGAAAACCGGTTATAGTGGTCCATGAAAAGAACACAAAAGTAGCATTGATCATTGAAGTCACAACACCCAGTGACTACAGTATCTTGTGCACAGAGAGACACAAAGGATATCAGGATGACTGACAGGCAGAAATGAGAGCAATGTGGAAGAAAGATACCCAGACAGTTCCAATAACAGTTGGAGCAACAGGTCTCATAAAAAGAATCTACAATCATATTTAGATATGTTACCAACACATGTAACCCTGTAAGAACTGCAGAAGGAGTCATTACTGAACTCATTGCAGGTGTTACGAAGAGCACTTTTGGTTGGCATCACAGATTGAAACAATACTAATTTCATGAACTTTAAATGTATATGACTTAGGAATGAGGTCCATTTCCATCATAGTATTAGAAACTAAAAAGACTTGGAGAAATTAAAAACTAGATTTAAATGGGTCAATCCTGGAATGATAAAGTGGAGGCTCATGATACAACTACCACAAAGAAAAAAAAAAGATTACTTCTAGTGGTGTTCCCTGGGAATCAGTCCTGGAACCTCTGATTTTTGGTGTCTATTTCTACAGTGTGAAGATAGAATGCAAAAAAGCTTTAGGCATCCAAGTTTGCCGATAGCTGCAGTCAAGGCACTGTTATTAACCCATACTGATACATTGTTAGTAAGCCAACAGCTGGACCAGACCAATATCTGATGTACCAACCATGTCCTCAAATGTAATGCTAAAAAATATAGTGTAATCTTATTTGAGAACAAGCCTATTCTCGTTTATAGGAAATAAATAACACTGCACTTATAAGTGACATGGTCATTAGCGACCTAGGTACTTTCATTGATAACAAGCTTTCCTTTGACCACCATGTATTAAGAATAGTAAGGAAGCTGCTACACCTATCACAATTAGTTTCCAAGGGAGCATCCTTTAGAGCCACCACATCCTTATTCATCTCTAGTCATCCCTACTCAACCCTCATTAGGTAGAGCATCAAATGCAATGCCTTCCTTTCACATGTACGTTTCCAAATACCTCAGTTTGAAAGACTCCCAGTATTAGTCAGCTAAAATAACCATAGTACAAAGTTTCTTAAGTTACACATGTATATTGAAAGCCTGCTAGCTCCAACACTATAGTCTGTCTCATATAAGCCCCTATGTGGTGACCTTTGCTTACATATCTGTCGTGAAAGAAATTGTCTTACTAAACCTCCTTTACCTCATCAAAATTGGTATTTCCATCAGCGATTTCAGTTTTCTTCCCTACATTAACAGGACCTGATGGCATGCAAGATGTCAAAGCCAGTGCATCCCTTACCTATGGAATAAACTTCCCTATCACATCATAAATCTAGTCTTCACTGGATGTAAAATCACAACTTTTCCCCTGTCTGAAGCAGCTAATACACTAATTTATTTGGTAACTAGAACACATAGCAAGGCTTTAGGTTGGTTTGGCTAGGTTATTCAGTTCTCATGTTGCACTGCAAGCTTAGTAAATAGCTATCAACCCATCTATCAGGAATTAGTGCGTGCATGCATGTGCGTGTGTGTGCGTGTGTGACAGAGAGAGAGAGAGAGCAGGTGATCTGTTTATATTGAAATCATTGTGCTTTTATCACACACAGATTTGCAGTATGCATTAGAACTATAAAATATCATCATGTTGTACCTTCCATGCTCTGAGTTCATGAAAGCCAGATGTAACATATGGAGTTGACAAGGAAAGGGTCAATGACACTGCTTTCATATCACATGACATTTCTGCCATTACATTGAGAACAGCAGAGTCCTGTACACTATTTCTAGTCTTAATTTGTTTCCATTAGTTTATTAAATGTATATTTTCAGTGTTTTCGTTTAAAACACAACTAGCAGAGCTTTTAGTAGTAACATTTCTGCAATAAATAAATAAATAAATAATGAATTTTGAATTAACACTCCAGCAAGGAGTGTTGAATTTACTATTAATATAAGGCCACTTCTCAAAACAAAAATGGACTGCTACATCTCTTCTGAAATTTTCCTGCTTCAGAAAGTAAAGAAGGTACACAATGAGTGCTACATTATAAGCGATGGCATCATTTTTTATAAAGCTATAAACATTCTAAACTAAGCCTTCACAAATCAGCGTACAAAAAATAACACTGAAAAATGTGTCTGCTAATCTGTCCCCTTCTGTTATAGTCAGTTTAAGCTAGTGAAAAAAGAGTAGTTAGCTATAAATAACGTCTATCACATGAATAAAATTAAGTTGTATAAAATGATACTGGTTTTTCACAAATGCATTTTAATGATGTTTCTATTTTTATATTATGTTTGTATTAAAATAAACACTGTGATTTCAGAAAGACCTCTGATGAGGCAGTCTCAAATATTAACAGCTAGTGAATGCTGCAGTGTCTGCAGGAAGATATAAAGATACCTGTCTCAGATGAAAAAGTGCAGAGTCAGACTTCTTTTTCTCTTTACTAATAATTTAAAATTAATACCTCCTTCCATATGAGCATCCAGAATAAATAGTTGCAGAGGCTAGAGTGCTTTCTAACTAGATATGCCTCTGCATGCTATTAATAGAATTTACTGTGAAGAATGCCAACCATTTCCTTTGGATAAAGGCAAAATTTGATTTAGTTCAGTGGGAGACAGCCTCATGTTTTCTAGTGATGACAATCTGGAGTAATAACAGAGAGCGGATGTAATTGTGGTGGCAGTAACCAGCTATCTGCTGTCTGATTAACATAATAGCTGTTCTGACTGTGCAATGACTGAACACATTAAACTGTGCCTGTGGACAGACAATGCATATGCCCTGTTGCTTCCATATCTAGAACACCCACTGGAAATAACACATTAGTAGATGGAAACCTCTAGTATTAGTGTTTGCATTAACACAGATAAATACTACAGATGGGTGCCTTCATTATAGTCTCTGCCCATTCTCGCCAAAGCCTGCAGTCAGTTCCTATTTGATAGTCATGTCACTCCTGGAATACAACATGCTGACTTCCTTTTAATTCTATATGACTTCAGTCTTAATTATACATCTCCACAGCTTGCAAAACATTTCTACCAATGCCAGTATTATTCAGATAAGTCCCTTTTGTTTTCACATGAGTGATAAAACATTAATTCACTGTCTTATAAGATGAATCTTCATAAGTGGTGTGGACACCAGTATTAGCTTTGGAACTTTTATAAACATCTTTAGTGATTCCACAGCTCCCCTCTCTGCATAGAGGTTCAAACTAAGTAAATCACATTCTGAAATGATTACTGCCTGGTCTTAAAAAAGAAAGACAGTTTATGTATTATTTTAGCAATTATGTGTCACAAAATATATTGTTTTGGGATTTATCCAGACCATATGTAATATATCAAGCAGCAATGCTAAACAATGATAATCATCAAAAAATGGGTATATTCTATATCAAAATATTTTTTTACACTGTAGCTCTAATCTACTCTACTCTGATAAAACATGAAAACATGCTGAATATTAAAACAATGCATGTGTTTCTGTAGGGCTAAGAGTGCTTGTTATGCACACACAATTTCAGATATAATTTTGATAATGTTGTAGATACATAGCTAAGGTGAAAGGATATATGACTCTACGAGTTGCTATTCATGCTATAAATACACAAGGGCCATAAGTGTAGGATAGCACTGAAGAAGGCTTCCATCAGCATGCAACTGAGCCCTGAGCTTATCCCTCTGTCTCACCACCTCCCCCACACTATCATGACTGCTGGGGGGACAGAGTGCACATAACATCGCTGGAGACTACAACTGGATCACTATTCCACATATGACACAGTATGCTGTGGGCAAGTAATTGGAATCATAAATATTCTAAGTTAGTGAAATCAAATTACCTATTCATTATGTACTATGAAGCAGGTCAGTCCTGATATGTAGTTCCGAGCATACTTTGAACACAAATGTAGTTTGAAAGTTTTGCATTCTTTAGATCTAGATAACATCCTTTTTAAATTAGGCGTGTTATGTAGAAGGGCTTTTTGACTACTGTTGTTATGTTATGACCAAATGAGAGGGAATTCTTGACCTAAGTTCCAAAGTCTTTAATAGTATTGCCATTTTGGAGTGAGGTACTGTCTATGCTGTATGCTGGGGAGAGCTTATTTTACTAATTGTGACAAGACTGGATTATTTAACATTTAGTATGAGTCCTTCTTGCTAAGAAGTGTGATTTGAAAATGACTCCCAGTTTATACTTATCTGCAAACATGGTTAGAGAGAGATCTTGGTTCATTTATGTAAATGTCAAAGAAAAGAGGGCCTAGCTCTTTGCCTTGTAGGACACCACTGGTCAACTTCATACTCTGACCAGGCAGCAGCTACCCATACAATTTGTGTTCTGTCTTTTAACCAATCTACTATCCATCTTACTACAAAAAGATACATTTGTCATGCATTAAGACAGCATGACTACTGTCAACAGAATGTCTTACCCTGTCAAAGAAGTTAACTAGATTCATTAGACAGGATCTACCCTTAGCAAAGCCAAAGTGCCATTGATCTGATCTGATAACATTTTTAACGCAGTTATCAGGTCAGTAACAATATGTTCCAAGACTATGAAAATAAGGATCTTCAGTCTGATGGGCATAGAATTCCTAGGGTCAGTGGTGGGGGCCACCCTTGTGAAGTGTCATCACTACTGCTGCACAACATACCTCAGAGACAAGGCCAATGTCTAATCCTCATTAAATAAGAGGCACTGCTAGGGCTTATTTAGCACTGTTTATTAGCTTTTCTCCCTTTGTGGGATTTTTAGTCTAGGAGAGCACCTTCAGTACGTGTTCTTTAGTGATGATGGGGGGGGGGGGGTCTGAGAGATTCTGAGATAAGAAAGCTTTGGATAACTATCTCTGAAGTAGACTTTGCACTGGATTTGTTTGCAAATACATTAGCAATATCTCCTGGATCAGAGCAGGTGGTAAAATGTATGTTTCATAGTGTACATAAATAAGGATTTGTAATTATCCTTAGCCTCATATACTATCCCAAATTCATGGACTGCTTCAGTAAACCTGAGAACATTTTTCAAGCTTTCAGTTAATTTTATGAAGTAATCCTTGTCTTGAGGGTGTTTTGATTGGCTGTATACTTTAAGGAGTTTTTTATTACTTTTATTGTTGAATTTATTATTGTTCACGGACTACTGGGGTGGGGTGGTTTCTTTTTGAATTTCCCCATTATATTTAAATCTAGCTGGGACTGTCAGCTGTATACATTTATCTAAGTTGGCATAGAACTCTTTTGTGAAGTGAACTGCCATGGCAATGCCTGCGGTGATGCTGCTATAAGTGAAGTTTGAAACTTCATCATAGAATTTGTGAGATTAACATATTTGAAATCCTTGAATTTTGAGATACTGGTTTCAAGGTGTTTAGATGTTTGGAAGGTGAAGGTATCTAGTTTATAATCTGACTTAACTGGGAAAGGAGATACCAGGGAATAGTACACAAATAAGTTATAGTTGTATGGACAAAGTCAAGAATGTCACATTCTCGAATGGGTTTAACAATATGGTCTAGGCAATTTTCTTTTTTTAATGTAAAAATTTTTAGGAATACTCTGCATTTGAGATATAGGTACTTATTTTATTGAGGAGTAGTTAAAGTTTCCCAAAGTAATGGTGTTATTGTTTATAATGATTTCATTAAGAACATTTAGGAACTCTGCATGATTTTCAGAGGCTATACAGAGTGACCTGTATCAAGCTGTAGAGTGAATGATTGTTGTGTGACATCATTCCTAACAAATATGGAGACACCACTACAGTTGTCATCAAGTCTGAAGGCACAATAGATGCAAAACCTGGGTATGGAGGGAGTGCTTTTTGATTATTTAAACTACATTTCGGTAAATATACAGATATCATTATGTTCTAAATGCAGGAGAATCTCAAGATTCGGCAGTTTGTTGTGGAGACTTCTGGCTTTCAGAAGAGCCATGGTAATGTGATTCTGTTTTGGATATCCACTGTCTAGCACTATACACTAGCAAGCACTTCAGCCAATATGCACAAGGTCTGCAATGAGAGTTTTAAGCCATCCTTTGCAAAGGAAGTAGGATTCTTGAGCTTCTTGTCCAGTGCTGACACATACTGGAACAAGTGGGAATGGTACCAGCTATTTTGTCATTTGCTGAAATCAATGATCTTTTCTTTTCTTTGCTCCTATGCGTCATTCTTGAAGAAGGACAAAATTTTGCATGAAATAGCAACATGTATAGAGAGTTCTGACATGCTTCCCTGTATATCCTTTAGGGTTGTGCTTCTCAACTCGTTCACCCCACATGGACCAGCAGCATGTCACAGTCACAGATGTTAGGTGAGAGGGTCTTATGGACCACTGAGATATCAGAGATCATGGCACCTGAATGAAAACTTTTCATTGCCCTGCCTTTTTCTGGCCTAGTGCGCCTAGTCACAGAGTCACCAGTCAATAAAACATTTATATTTGCAGATTGGTCTGATATACTGGATTTCAGATAATTTAACATTTGGTGTTTCTTTGTTGCATGTATGCCAGAAGGTGAAGTAGTGCTGGATTCTCACTGAGACCTAGATATTACAGGTCTATGTGGCTTTAGCAATATTGTTTTACAGCCATAAGTGATCCTTTGAATAATAAAAATGACAAAACATTTTAACGTGTGTTGGTGACGAGTGTGGCATTTGTGTGTTGTCTATGTGTATTTTTTGTGATGGGGAGGCCTCCATATTTAAATATCTAAATCTCTCACAAACATAATTTCTTGTGTTGAGTGAGAGTATAAAGCAGTTACTACGCTGCCTATAACAGAAGGGAGAACAAGCAGACTGAACTTCCATCTTGGAACTGGACTTCGTACTAAACAGGCAAGATGACATGAAGCAAAAGGCAACTCAAGCTTTAGCAGTCTAAGGAGATACACTTTCAGTTTGATTTTCTAGTTGTTATGAGTATGAGCAGATGAGATGAGCCTGAGAAGAACTTCCAAAGACAATCTGTAGTAAGGAAAGGTAAGCAGCCAAAAGCAACAATGACTGGTTTATTGGGCGCATGTGTTTAGAGTCTATCCATCGGTGGAACACTAAAGTGCTTTCCGCTACACTAGTGTATGTTAGAATTGTATTTAATCTGTTCTCTAAACTAAAGACTCATTTCCCTTTCACTGTAGACATGTACACTACTGGTCCCCCTCCCCCATTTTTCTCTTCCTATTGTACTCCTAGGTCAATTACTTAAATCTACTTTCTCTTGGAAAAAAGTTTACCTATGTACCTGCAGCCCATACTTCAATTTTTTTCCCCTGTAGAAGTGGTGGTCCTTTCCAGCACACTGTACTAGATTAGTAGCATAAGACTTGTAGTTATTAGGAAGATACTGCACTACACTGACCTGGGATTGACTTAGTTTGGTTTTCCTCTTTTCGTTTTAGCAGCTGGCCTAGTCCACTTTTTCTGAATCACAACCTTGTATTACTTTGTGTCTACCTCTGCCCCAACCTTGAACCTGCACAACTCCCTCCCACTCCTGCTTAATTACAAAGGTATCTTCCTTTTACTGTTCTGTCCTGACCAGCCCTATAGATAGGTTCTGCAGTCTCAAGGACTGGTGTAACACCGCTCCACTCGGCTCACTCAGCTCCCCTACCCTGCCCCCATTTCCCACATGCTCCTACTACCTCTACATTTATTCTAACCCCAGATCACTGGACCACACCCTCCTCCAATCAACGACCTCTCATACACACCCCTATCAAATTTCTACCTTAAAAAGGTACATAGTATCTACTTGCCATGCATTCACTCACACACCCATACTTGAACCCCTTAACCACTAAGACCCAACCACTACTCCCTCATAAAATAACATACCTAACAAACGTCACATCATTATATACAAACACATCACTAGAAAACATATCATTCCACATAACACTTTCTCAAACAAATATACACTTGCACATTTTCTTTCCTATCTCGTCTACATTATTTAAAGACCGCTTAATCCAACACATTCATAAGTATCACACAACACCATCTTACACTAGAAAAACATAATTTAGATCCAACACAGACATAGTGGACACAAACACATAGTGTTTATCACTAAAAATCTTCTTATATATGGAGATATACACCCAAACCTTGGACCACAAAACTCTCTTCTCTCTGCTAAGCAAATCTCTGACCTACTGATGATGAATGTCAACATCAGAAGTATTTCTAACAAAGTTTCTGACCTACATGCATTTATAGCTCACTACTCCCCTGACATACTAACCATTACTGAGACGTGGCTAAAACCTGATACCCCAAATGAAGAAATTCCCCCGCCAGGATATAATATCCTAAGACTGGATAGAATGGGCAAAAAGGGAGGTAGAGTTGCTATCCTCTACAAAAATACAATCAACATCAAACCTCTACAGACTTCAATACCTAAATTTCAAAATGCCAAAACCTTAGGTTCAACCCTAAGCATAAATGACACAAAAACTATCATAATTCTCTACTGTTATACTCCCCCAGGTAATAACTCTCCCATCATTGAAGAAATGTTACAATGGGACACAGATAATCTCCCCCAAGAAGCCATCTTACTTGGTGACCTGAACACTGATTGGTCAGCCTGTACCTCTAACAACCCCACTAACCATATTAATCTCTACAGTTTTACCCAACTTATCCAAGAACCCACTAGAATCGACAAAAAAAACCTACAGTCTATTCTAGATTGGACACAAGTTAACTGCCCCAAACAAAACTATCAGACAGGATGCCTTCTTGATGGTCTTAGTGACCATCTCCCCACCTTCCTCCTGTGGAAATGTATCAACATAGCCAAACCCATTGTTTTTATACAAGTCAGAGAAGATCATAAACTAAATATACAAGAACTAAACAGTATTCTAAAACATAGTAACTGGAAACCACTACAAACCCTAAATCTAGACCAAGCCGTTGACTACTTCAACAATATTCTCATCAATCTCCTTGATAGACTCGTACCAATTAGGAAAATACGAGCCAAGTCAAACTATGCACCCTGGCTAACTAGGGAAACTAGAGCCTTTCTAAAGTCAAAGGATAAGGCTTGGGGAATTTGGAAGAAATACAATACGCCTGTCCAAACAAAGTTAACTACAAGTTAGAAATCAGGCCAAGAGACAAACTAAATTCAATAGACAAAATTGCTTCCTCAATATCCAAAACAAATGTTAAAAAGATCCCTAAAAGTTTTGGAATGCCATTAATTCTCTCCTAAGACCAGGCAAAACTACCACTCCCACTCCTAACTCCACGAATGACAACAAGGACATTTCCTCCCAATTCAATCACCACTTCATGGAATCCATCTATCCTCCTGGGATTTTGCAATTTGCAACACTTGCAATCACATTTTTGAGATGTTGCCCCATTCCTTTCAGTCATACCCACTCGACCATTTACTGGTCGACCATATGCATGTACACTAAATAAATGACACAAATTCCCTTCAAATAGAACTACCACCTTGTGCACAAAGAAAGGGCTTAAATGAAATGCAAAGAACTGCAGTATCATTTCCTTAAGAAAACAAACAAATGCTACCACTTACTGCCTCAATAACACCACAGTCTCCAATGAGTCTATCATCAGAGATCTGAGTGCCTGGGAAGATGGCTGCCCCTCCTTCGATCATCACCATGTAGTGACCATAGTCAGGCAGTCCTTATATCACAACTAATGAACAAGTGCATCGCTTCCAAAATCAAGGAAGTTATTGCTCCCTTGTAGTCTGCCCTAGCTATACCAATTATAGAACAGACAGGATGGTGCAGTGGTGCAGCTGTTGCATTGTCACCTCACAGCAAGAGGTTCCCCAGTTCGATTCTCGGCTGTATGTCCTCCCTGCATTCGTGTGGATTTCCTCCAGGTGCTCCAGTTTTCTCCCAAAGATGTGTCTGGAGAGTTTCTTCCTGGGTCTCCGCTGAAAATTGTTTTCGTTCCAAGTCGGAATTTCCTGGTAAATAAACGTTAAATAAATAAATGTAATGCACCATTTATCTTACTAGTTGTATCAGAATACTCAGCTGGAGATACTCTCCCTGTACTCATGATCATTTAAACACTTGAGGGTAGACCTGCGTGTTGCTTTCCATGCTCTCTGTTATCTTGAATACCTTCTTTTTGATGTGTAAAACAGTGCAGCCTAAACTAGAAGAAGAGTTTTTAATCTACACCATGGAACAGATAAAACTAAATGGAGAGATAGATTTATCATCCACCATCTCCTGTTTGCTCTGGAATATTTATTTAATATTTGCTGACCAGGGAAAGTCTGACTAGGACATAACCTATTTTCAGTGGAGGTCTGGCGAGAAACACTCTTGATGCATGCCTTTGGAATGTGGGAGAAACCAGAGTACCCAAGGAAACCCACACAAACACAAGGAGTACATGCAGACTCCACACTTTATGCACCCCAGCTGAGAACTGAAATGGAGAACCTCTTGATGTGAGGTGACAATGTTAATCGTAGCACCACTGTGTTGCCTTCTCTTGCAAGTCAAGAAGAACGTTTCCTTCTTGGCCTTCAAAAAAGCTTAGAGACCTGGATGGGTACCCTAAAATGCATTCCATAATTTGAAGGCCTTGCCTTTCTTTAAAAGATTGGTAGACCCTGACAATGGATCTAGACAAGGCACATATGATCTCTGATCTAATAGCTTTGCATTTTCTATAATTTCTATGATTATTTAATCATAGATTTTTTTCAAAAAACGTCATTATATGTATGTTTGTGCATGTATAACAGCTTCTTATGCACTTCATTCTCTAATTCTTGGTATGTTTCCTTCAAATTTAATCTGTGTACTAGGTAACTCGTGCTACTAATGTTAACAGAGCCTACAGTCACCCTTAAAAGTAGTCACTTTTGCCAAGCTTGGCTTACTTGGCTAAGAATATGTATGGCTGAATGTAATAATAAAAGAACTTGAACCTAGCAAAAGTTCCAGACAGAAAATTTAAATGTCATAAACTACTTACTGTGAAGAAAAGGAAAGAGAGCGGCAGTACTGCCTTTCATCTGTATCAGGCAAACAAACATTAGCAGAAAGTATACTTCTTAGAAATCTGCATAAAAAAGAATAGAGTGTGGTGCATGACTTTAGGGAAAACAGAAGTAATTTTAGAAAATATTTTCTCAACAAGAGTTTAATTAATTGTTTACCTTTTTGTTAACTGGGTTGGTCCCACTAGGCAAATGACCTAGTTTCAAGTAAGAGCCAAGGTGTTATTTATAGCAAAGGATTTTTACAAAACATGACAACTCTTGCTACAGACTCTTAGAAAGAGCACTGAGAACAAAAACAGTCCATGACTTCAAAAACGTCAAGTGGTAGGTGTAGAAGAACCCAGGGGAAGAAAAAAAGCAGTAATAGTGCTGCTAGCAAGTAAGAAATTAGCAGAGCATGTAAGCTTTAATACTTTCTGAAAATTAATGGATTCTATGTCTATACATTTTGTATGTGTGTGTGTGTGTGTGTGTGTGTGTGTGTGTGTGTGTGTGTGTGTGTGTGTGTGTGTGTGTGTGTGTGTGTGTGTGTAAAATGCAGCAATTCGCATTGTTTTGACTATTACATCAAGCACTTCTTTCGCAGTGGACACAGGCAAAAATTAATTGAGGTTCATGAATATGTACTTCAGACTCAAGGGAAACTAAGTCAAGAGATAGCTTTGTTCACTCAGAAGAAAAAGATAAATAAATTAACAGTGCACTTAATATGAAATGAATATCTCTATACACATAATATTTAGAAGAGCACATTTATTATTCTAATAAATATTTCATCTGTTGAGATCTTCACTTACTTAAGGTAAACACATGGAATCTGGAATTTAAGTGAATCGTTAGAGGACAGTGATACGTGGTTTATAGCACTGGGCACATTTATAATATTCTTAATATTGTCTTAATATGAACAGTAGAGAAACAGCAACTGACAAAAAGAAAATCCATTCAGGATATACAGTGGGTTATTTCTAATTATTTTATTAGCAATAAATGGTAAATAAAACCCATGTCATTAAAACCCATTACTTTTTGCATTTAAAACAATTTACCATGTGCTTCAATGCAATTATTCAAATAATGTTTTACTTACAAATGCAATGCCATATCACAAATTAAGTTGCAACTTGGAAGTAGATATAAAATAAGAATAACTGTGCACATATAATTTGCATTATACAGGTATATTCCCAACCCACACTCATGTTCTGTCTATCTATATACACACACCTAAACATACATGGTTACAGCTCAAGATATCGAAACCTTACTTATAGGTTCATAGGTTGGTACTAGGCTATTGGCCTTAGGGCCTATACAAGCCTAGTCATAACAATTCCCTGGCTATTTCTTCCCACAGTATTTACTTCCCTGGACCAGCAGGGTGATGGACATGATCCCTGGGGTGAATTTCCTTTCACCCATCCAATCGTCAAGGTTCCTTTTGAAGAGGGCCAAAGAGACATTCTGCTTGACATGTATGTGCAGTCTATTCTAGAGTCTGGGGAGTCTCTGAGTCAGGAACTTGACATGAAAAGATTTTAAAGGCACATTTGACTGACTGCTCATTCTTACAGTGCCTGTAGGTAGGAATGAGCAGGAAAATGAATGTCTGACTGCAAAGGTAAAAGTGGTTTGTGTGTATTTGTCAGTGTTCATGGGTCCAGGTTACGGTAAGGGTACGGGTTAGGTAAGGGGATAGATTTACTGTTTTGCATGCTCAGTGCTGTGTGTTTTCTGTTACTTTTATATTAATTAGTGGTACTATTAGGGGAAATTGTTTTAGTAAAGTAAAGCATACTAACCCAAATCAAAACTATAATCCTAACCCTACACTTTACATTACTAAAAACACTTTCCTTAACAGTACCAAAACCAGGATGGGACTTGATCTTGGTTTTATAACTGTGATATATGACATAGGGTATTTTTAGATGGAGAGAATTATACAATATTCTATGATTCCATATTATGAGTTTTAAGTGTTAAGTGCTCTAAGTGGTTTGTTTTCAGATATTTTGAGTTTTAGATGTTTGCTGGCATAAATATATATATATATATATATATATATATATATATATATATATATATATATATATGTATATACATGCTTTATGTGATCAATTGTTTCTTTCTTAGGAAATATGCAGTTGTTCTTTATGTAACTTTATAAAATTATTTCTGTAATCTTTATGAAATTGTTAATTTAGGTTTTCTAGGTGGGCCTCCACTGAAAATGGGCTTATACTTGCCTAGTGCATTACCCAGGTAATCAAATGCCAATCAATCAAATAACAAAAAAAAAAAAAAAAAAATATATATATATATATATATATATATATATATATATATATATAAGCGCTACAGAATCCTGAAGCCCGAAATCATGAGACCAAAATCTCGATAGTTCAAAATACTGAAAACACACAGGATACCAACAGTTAATATTCCAGCACAAGTACATACAGAAACAAATAAAACACAAACCATATTACTCTTCTCCAAATATAATATATATATATATATATATATATATATATATATATATATATATATATATATATATATATACACACACACACAAATATATATATATATATATATATATATATATAATATAAATATATATATAAAAATATATACACACAGATACTCACATGCACATACACATATGGTTCCTTTTTATACAATGAAGAGGACCGAGCTCCACCTTCATGAATAAATCCTAATAAACATACACTGGCATTTAGAAACATTTTCAATAATGTGTTCAGCAACTGTGCATGACAAGTAGTGACCTGTAGGCTGTGTGTGATTCAAAGACACAATAAGCATATGTGGGGAAGACAGTTTGCTGAGCTGCTCACGTTATAGCCTAATAGTGATATCATGACATAGTACTGCGAAATAATATTAAAATGAGGGGCTCTGTGTAAATATATGAGAGTAAACAATATATGGAATGATTTAGAAATGTATAAGGTTTGCAATGTGAAATGCCATTGCCAGTGAGTCTGAACATCATAAAATCATAGTGTTACTGCAGTGGTGTAGCTGAAATGTATATATGCAACATGCTGTAATGGCCAGTAGTAGTCATGGTGTTGCATGCTGTAGCCACAGCGGTTACATATCATCTGACCATGCCTAGATTCATAGATTACTACTATGCTAATGACTCGGGGGGGGGGGGGCTTCATAAGCCTAGCCAAGTTTTCTCTAAAGATTAATGATGTCCTGTATCCAAAGAGGACACTGAGGGCCAGGCATTTCTAAGCTACCTCTGTCCATAAGGGACATGGCTGCCAGGCCCGGTGTAAATTTCCTATTCCCCATTCACTGGTGTAGGTTGAACTTAAACTAGGTAATAGACAAACCTTTTCCATAGGAGGGACAGACTCTTTGACAAATACCTGTCTCTCCAGCATGCTCTGTTTAAGTCACAGACAAAATTCAGGTCCCTAGGCCTTGTATTTCTAGTACACTTTAACTTACAAATATGCAAGAGATTTATAAGTCTGGGGTTTGTGGATGCCTTGTAAGCCAGGCATAGATCAACCCTCAGCAATCTATAGGAAACTGATTAAATGGAAAGGACTTTAACGTGCTTTGCATAAGACAGGTTTGTTATGCCTTGAATTCTTTTTGTAAAACTCTATTTGCTGCATATGCCTGGTCAGGTGCATACTGAAGGGAGCATTGTACTCTATGATTTGTTGTATAAGGGTGAAGTATAGTGGGATAATGATCCCTTTGGACCTAGATGCCATGCCTTACTTATAAGTTGTACAACATAATATGATTTCCTCATCACTTTGGCCACATTGTTTGGCAGTATTTGTTAATCAGAAATAGGCCTTCTTGAAGAATGCTAGTGTCTGCAGGGGAGTTGATAATCCCCAGCTTGAAATCATCTTCGACTTAGTCAGCCATAAACCTTCAGCATTTGCTTCCATTTCTGAAAATCAGATGCCAAAAAGGAGCATGCCCAGTACCGAGCTGTGGAGGACACCAATAGTGACTGGCCTCTTGGTGGAGGTGGCCTCACCAATTTTGAGCTCCTGGATCATATCAGTGAGCCAGATGGCTATCCAGTAGTTGATAAATGGGGTTTATACCTAAATAAGTGAGCTTGTCTATAGTGCCTGATTGTGGGGTACTGTATCAAAAACCTTGGCCAGGTCGAGGTAAGCTGTGTAGACAGTCTTACCTTCATCCAGTGCTCTAGTGACCCTCTCATAAAGTTCAGCAGATTTAATAGGCATGATCTTCCTTTAATAAAGCTGAACTGTGATGGGTCTAGCATTTGCAGGTTACCTATGTTCTCATTTATCATGTCCATGATGATTCTTTCCATGGCCTTACATATGAAGCTCGTAAGATTTATGGGCCTGTAGTTTGCCAGATCAGTGGTTGGACCTCCTTTGTGCATAGGAATGACTGTAGCCATCATCCATTCCTTGGGCACAAAACTTGAATGCAGGTACCAGTTGAAAACTGATTCAAGTGGAACAGAGAGATCATGTTTCATGCTATTTATTAAATACCCCGGGACATTACCGTGGCCCACAGATACAGTGTTTTTTGCTTTAGAAAGTGCATTGATGACCGGTTCCCTAGTAACAATTGTGATATGCAGTATTTCCTTTGGACTGTCAGAGGGGAGAGGTTTGAAATTTGAGCTGAACCTGGCAGCCAAACTGTTGGCAATGGCCTCCGGTTCAGTGTAGCTGATACCATTTACAATAAGTTCTGCACATTGTTGTGCATTTCCCCTGAAGTTATGGACATAGTTGTAGAAAGCTTTTTGGTTGTTCTTTGCCTGATAAGCTATTTCCTCTTCAAATTTAGCATTTGAAGTATTAATTAACCCTCTTAGCTGCCTGTTTAGATTGGTCATGGGGCTTTGTATGTATAGCTTTGTTCCTCCTACACTTGGCCAAGCTTTTTTTTTTCTTTTGTTGTATAACCAATTGATATTGTGATTCCAGCAGGGTGGCTTGTCTTTTGAGTTTGTCTTATTCTTAATACAAAGTGGGCACAGCTCACTCTATGCAGCTATTAATATGGCTATACAGAGATTTTGTAAAAAGCTCAACATATGCTATGGTTTTACTGGGTTTGGGGGTGCTTAGAATTTAGCCATGGTGTCACTTAGTAGAGATAGGTTAACCTTCAAATAGTTCCTAAAGCTTTTTGTTTCACTGGATCCCTGGATTTAATTTAAGTAATACTGCTTAACAATTCATGGCATTCATGATGCAAATATTATACACTAGTAGTGTACAGGAGTCATGGGCTATTGTTTCAGTGGATACTAAAGTATGTGCAGCTTTAAGAAGTTACAAGGACCTATTAATTACCAACAAGAAACACGGCAGGGATATTACAGGCATCTGCCTCAGGAATTCTCCTCCACTAGCTCCTTCATTCCATGCCATGTGATACCATGTTGGTCCAGTATATGTGGTTTTCTTGTACTGCAGAGGGGAGAGCTAACACCATGATGGACTTTATGACATAGCCCAATTTTCTCAAGCACTGATGGCCATATATTGTCCTCGCTTTGAAATAAAGACTTCAACTTGTGGGCAGGAATGAAGATTATTTATGATAAAGGCATGCCTCTCAACCTCTTAGAGCAACAAATCTGGGCAAAGGTCCAAAATTAGAGACAATATGTAAATATTGCTCTTACAAACTTAGGAAGTTGATAGAATAACAGGTTTTAAATTAGCATGAATTTCCTGAAGGGTATGAAGTTTGAAACTCAAATGTCTATCATTATTTTCTGACTTAAACCTTTAATGATTTGCTAATGATTTGCCAGAAAACCAAAATTTTATTAGAAACATACCAAAAATATGGGGCAAAAATTTGGACATTCTGCAAAAATCTGTACAGTTGAGAGGTCTGTATAAAAGTCACCACTCCATCAACTGTCAGGTGGTCTGTAATATACAGAGTATTATCAACAATGTGTCTTCTGCGTAGATAGTCACATTGTAGATAATATCTTGTAACATACAATGTGATTTCAGGTCTCTCAGGAAGCCACCATTATGCAAATATATGGCACACATTAACTTTTATCAAGTTTGCTAGGAATTATTTTTTCCAGAGTTATCTTTTTGATTATGCTGGATATGCTCTCAAGACATTGTTGATGACATCTATCTGAATTCTACATATCATGGTAGGCAATGGAAACAACTATGCCCTGTCACAAACCCAGGTCTTCAAGGAGCATATGTTTGGGCTGCTAAGGTCGCACTTCTGCTGCCTGGAAGTAACTAGTGGAGCTCTGCTATATGGCCTGGCACATGTTCTAAGCTATTCTTAGGATGTGCAAACTTACACAGCATAATACCGATAAAGCAGTTGCAGAAGGGAGGGTATATGCAGGAGGAATATATGCCATCATACTATGCAGTGGAAGGTGAGTAAGATGAAGAGGCAGTGGAGGAAGAAACATCAGGGAATGACCTTGCTAGATGAAGGCAGGAACAGTATGTCATGGCACTAGTTAAGAAGCAATGACTTTCACATAGCTTTGGGCCATAGTAAAACAGATACACTACAGTATAAATGATGCATGCAAGCTAGACTTTCGCTAACTCCTACATATTAAAACACTTAAACTGGCTAGAATTACCTCTCTTAGCTCCAGATTATTCACTCTATCCTATTCCAGCCTTCCTCCTGTCCTAGCTTATTTCCTCTTATCTCTCAATACTCTCCCAATAGGTCTCTATGTAGCTCCAACCAAGACCTTCTACAGCTCTATTAACCAAAAACCAAAATGGGATTCAACCTCTATATAGCTACTGTCCTATCATTTCTTTGAACAGGCTGCCATTAGAAATTAGGTCCCTCAATCAACTTAAACAATTCAAAGCAGCTACCAAAGAATACTTAAAGTCACCAGTCCTGCCGCTGTACTCACCCTTCATAATCTTCCCTACTATCCCAAACTCCACCTGGCCACTATTTTTGTTTGTTTCTTCGACCTCTACTTCTATTTCTTACCTCTTAGATCTTCCTAGCCTTCTTAATGTCTCTAGTACCTGGTGTTTTTAACAATGAACAGTAACCTCCTTAGATTACTATTCAAATTATGTTATCTCTCATTTCTCTCCCTCAATCATGATATATGGTAACAGCAATTGATACTATGAATCTTTCTGTTTTGCTCTATTGTCAAAATTGTACTGACGTTATATTGCTTCCTTGTAAACCTTTACTGTAAAAATTTTGAAGCCTGTTTATTACTTAAGTAAACTTTTACTGTAATGTTTATGGAACATTTCTCCCCGGGCCTCAGCTGAAAAAGGGCTATTCAGCTCAGTCGCACAGTCCCTGTCAACATGTGTAAAATAAATAAATAATAAGCTGACCACACTATTCATCACACATAGCAACCCAGATAACAAAAAACAAAGGGCAAGACACAGTTATCATCACATGCCCAGGAGTAGGTAGCAGGAACTTAAGTATGGAGTGTCCTCAGCAAGGAACTGTGTTAGTATTACAGTAACTGAAAGTAACTTTTTGCACTATGGATTTGATGTGAGAATGGAGGCGGCTATTGAAAAGTACTATGGGAGGTGCCACAGTCACTGTATGTGAATGTGTGTGTGTGCCTGTGTGTATATAACTGGGCACTACAGTGTGGTGTGTATGGGTATGCTTGGACAAAGGATCAGAAAATGCTGCAACACAGTGGCTGATCCAGGGCACCCATGGAAAATGTGCTGGCATTCTTTGCGTGTGCCTGATCATGGAAGCTGCCTGTGACTGGAGTTTCATAGGTATTAAGCAGGTGTTACCTAGAGGTAGGCATATACTGTGACTGTGAGAGACATGGCACAGGCATAAATCCCATGTCCTTCTGGATGCCTTCTCCTTGCTATATGTGGAAGAGATGGCACTATATGACCCTGTGCTAGGCCTCCCACAGCCATGATGACAATCAGCACTAGAGCCAGACGGTCATCAGATATATAATCCACTGCTGACCCTTGTCTTGTAAGTCAGAGAGGGACTGAATTCTGCAGCAGGTGACAGAATGTAACACAGGAGGTCACTGATCTAGGTCATCATATCCTGTAATACTTTAATATCTCTGTGAAAACAGTGGTATTACTAGCCTGAGTCTCTGTGATGACCTTGCACATTCACTGGGTCACAGACATTGGGCCAGCTAGATCAGGGTGGTGATACACACACCGATATGTGAAACCATGCACACATACTCATGCCTGTGAAGACTGCAGCAGACAATGAGGGTTGTGACACTGGGAAGGTACATTTTTCCAACTAATCCTGTCACAACAACTTGTCCATCTGTTAGACTCCATGTATATGTTGTGGTTTATTCAGTCCCTGTATCCAGCACTGACACTATGCTCCATACTTCCCAACCCCTTAAAAGAAGAAAGTTGGACAAAGCCAAAAATAATTGGGGGGACAAAGGCCCAAAACTAGATACAATTTATAAATATTGCTCTTATAAATTTAGAAAGTTGCTAGAATAAAATGTGTTATGATAGCATGCATTTTCTGAAGGATATATGGTTTGAAACTCAAATGATTGCCATTATTTAGTGACTTCACTAATCAGCAATTTGCCAGAAACCCACAAATGTTATGAACAACATGGCAAAAATATGAGGCAAAAATCTGGACAGTTGAGAGTTATGCTCTGCTCATTGTTCACAGCCACCATAGTTAGAGTCAGACTCGGACTGGTCTCCATCGTCAAGCACTGGAATCTCCAGAGTAGTGAAGCTGCATAATGTGTCACTTCTAAAGACATCATGCCAGATTACCCAGTCTAAATATTACCCATTACCAGTGCAAATTAAAAGGAACATTGAATAGTGTAGTAGTGAAAAAGATACATTTACATCATGCAGGTGTTCATGTAGCTTTCAGCTATGATAGTCCTCCATAATATGAAAGTACAAAATCACTGATCAATACTATACTACACTATACTGATCAGACATATGGTTTTCACAATACAGTAGTGAAACACATTTGGAGCATCCCTAGTATAGATCTTGTGGGCATACTGCAGCTCAACACCAATGATCATATACAACTGTTGGAAAACAATGACTCTGATCCCCAATCAGTGTAATAAGAAAGTCTTCCATCTTAGCCAATGGTGGTTCAGGTGACAGGCCTCCTGTGCATTGTGCATAGCATGCTTTTGGGCATCTCTAATCATATCAGTGACTCTTTGTCTGAACTGCTCATAGTGTCAGGCTTGGCCACCAACAGCATCCTGCCACACAGTGTCACAGATAGGCCAGTCAGCATTTTCCTTGATGAACATTATTTGGCAATGAAGACAGACAGCCTGCAACAAAGTCACATTCTGTACTTGGAAGAACTTGCATTTTCATATCTTTCCTTTGCCAGACATGAGGTTCTATGGTAAAAGGATATACTGTGTGAGCAGGCTGATAAGCAATGCTGATCATATGACACCCTCAGCAGTATACTATTCAGGCTCTGTTGCTCTAATGTTAATAGCTCAGCTTAATAGGATACCAGACTGGTGTACATGACTATATTCCACAGCAAAAGGTATTTCCTCCTCCTGTTAATATTCCCACAACCTCCCCTACTGCAAAGAGCAACAAACTGCAGCCAGGCAGGTAACCCTATCAGTATATGGCTATTATCAACTTGTAACCAACCTGAAGCTATGACCAGTTGTCTATTTATCTATATCTATACATTTATATATCTATATATCTTTATCTCTTTCTCTCTCTATATATATCTATACATATATATATATATATATATATATATATATATATATATATATATATATATTGATATATCGGGTCTATATTAGAACATTGAAGTTTTAAAACTTTGAATGTTCTAATATCGACCCTAAAACAGTGAATGCTGAAAATAGCGAAGCTGCAGAACACTAATTATTTTTCTAGGGAAAGAATTTGGTTGGCCATTTCTGTGGCTTCGCTATTTTCAGCACCGTGGTGGAAAGTTACGGGTTGGATTCGGATAAGTGTGTGATTGTGTGGGTATTAGGGTGCAGGTTAGGTGAGTTAGGGTTAGGGCGCAGGTGAGGTGAGTGTGCGATAGTGACAGACATTAGGGTTAGGGTTTGGGTTAAGGTAAGTGGATAGATAGTAGTGTATGTGCAATTTAGTGTAGGGTAGATGTAGGATTTTAAGTTTATGTGTGTGGATTGCTGTTTTTTTGGTGTACTTGTGTTGTGTGTGTTTCTGGGAACAGCAATTTTTTTCTCCCAGGGAAAAAATATGCTGTTCCGGGTGTTCGAGATTTTAAGCTTTAGCTTAAAAGGGGTTGATGAATTAGCGTTCGCTTTTCTAAGCATTTTTAATTTAATATAGACCCCTATCTATACATATATATAAATACACACACATATATATATATATATATATATATATATATATATATATATATATATATATATATATATATATATATATATACACATATATATATATATATATATATATATATATATATATATATATATATATATATATATATATATATATATATATATATATATATATATATATATATATATATATATATATACATATATATATATATATACACACACACACACAGATCTATATCTATATCTAACTATACTTATATTTTATATATATATATATATATATATATATATATATATATATATATATATATATATATATATGCATGCTCCATAAGATATCCATTTGCTTAGCGTCAAGCATTCAAATGGGCTGTTCTGCATTGGCAACAGTCAACTTCTTGCTTGCACAATACTTTAACACTTATTTATAGACACAGAGTGTGATTGATCCCAGTCACTTAGAAGCCTATCTAAATCTGTTTAATTTCCTGACACTGGCGTTGTCAGAAAATAAGTGTAGAATGTGTGACCCTCTCCAACTTCTGAAGTAAAAACCTTTATATCTGAGAAAGCTTTTGGCATGCATGGGTATTTGTTTTAAGTATTGTTAGATGTCTTAAGAAGTCTCACTCTGCTTTTGCTACTTTTTGACTATATGGCCAAGGATGAGTTGTGAAAAGAGAGTTGTGCATCTGCTGCATGCAACCATGTGTATCTGAGCCAAAGAATCTTGCCAGAATGTTAGTCCCCCAGTAAGGTAAAATACGGCCTACTTTCATACCTCTCAACCTGGAAACATCAAAAATCTGGACAAGGCCCATGAAAAATAGGTACAAATCTGTATGCTGATTAACATCTAATTTGCATACATAATTATGTAACTCCACCCACTCCAATGTAATTGTGGGATACCAACTTTCGAACGCAAATTGAAGAACAGACAACCAAAACATGGCACTAGAGTCCCCCTGCAGCCATTCCAGTGTCCTGTTACCTGACTATTTTGCCCCATTTACCATAAACACTAATGTATGCATACTGCTTTACTTCTACAATGATTTGAATTTTATTTTTACATTTTACAGCACAACAATGCAGAAACACTAAAATACATCATCTGGTAAACAAAGCAATACTGTCTCACAATGAAAATAGGCTTGACATTAAACTTTGCCCTTGAAACTCACATTCATTGAAACAGCATTGAAACCTACACCACATCCAAAGAAAATGCATCTGGCCAGTGGTGGATAAAGATTACCTTTGGGCTGTTTTCAAATCATTGGCCCCTTGCACACAAAACAAGAAACATACATGTGTTCTTTTCTTTATACACCTTCCTGACTTTATTAAATTATATTCCTTGTATAATACAACACACATGTTAGAGCGCATTTTAAATTTATTGTTTGAACATCACCAGTAATCTGTACTGTAGGCAATGAAACAAAACACATGAACCAATAATGACAAAACTGCACAATTCAGTACTTTTCCATCATAAAAGTCTGCTTCCACACCCATACTATAAATAGAATGACAGTAGTGTAAGCCATAAGGCATCTTGCACAGCGTCTCACACTTATTTTCAATTTCATTTTTTTTGGGGGGGGAGACAAAGGGTCAACCAGGGACACATTTTAAACATTGCTTGTATAATTTTGTAAAGTTGCTAGAATAAAATGTTGTGCTACCATCATGCATTTCACTTGCAGATATTGAACCCAGGACTCTATGCACTACATTCAGAACAACATACCACTATCCCAAATCAGCAGCTGCCTGAAAAATAGGAAGACTGGAACTTAATAGCCATCATTTAGTGAATTAATTTCTCACTTCTCAACATAGCTCTTAACCTCAACACAAAAAACATGGACAAACAACAAAGCCAATAGGGGAATACAAATTCAGTTCTCACTCACCATATCTCTGAACTGTTAGCACAAAAACAATAATAGGGGAATACAAATTGTGTGCTTACTTCTTATCATAGCTCTAAACTCTTAGCACAAAAAAAAACATGTTCTCACTTCTCATCATAGCTCTAAACTCACTCAGAAATGGTGGTGGCTAGGGATAGTAGGCTCTTTTTACCCTGTACTAAAGATATAGGGTTTGAGCCTGAATACCTCTAGCCACCAAGTGTATTATATGGGGGCATTTTCACACAGACACACACACACACACACACACACACACACACACACACACACACACACACACACACACACACATACACACACACACACACTTTTCCTTACCCATTTCAGCTTCTGTTCAGTTGCTGCCATTAATCCACTGCTCTGCACAAGCGCTTCAGCTTCCTGGGTCAGTGAACTGCTCTTTGCTGCCATTAATCCCTGCCGTTGTTGCTGCCATATCCCTGCTTCTGTCGAACTGCTCTGCACAAGCGTCTGCTTCCCTGCCATATCCCCCGAACTGCTCTGCACAAGCGTTTCAGCTTCCCAATCCTGGCTCCAAGTGTTTCAGCTTCCCAATCCTGGCTCGGTGAACTTCTGTTCTGTTCAGCGAACTGCTCTGCACAAGTGTTTTCAACTTCCCTGTTCAGTAATCCTGCACAAGTGTGGCCCGCCAGCTTGCAATTCCCGCTGTTTTAAAATTTAAGTCAGCCAGCCGGAAATGATGATGTGAGCTCCTTGAGCTCAATTCCGACTGGCTGGTAGCCTGACGGAGCTGACGTCATTGCACATGTGATGATGTCAGCTCCGACAGCGAGAAAATTTTAAAAAAGCTAAGAAAAATCAGAAATGAAGGGGTGCCACTCGGGAATCGTGGCACCCCTTCATTTGGACCCCAAAACTCTGTAAAAGCGAGTAATTTGGAACGTTTGCGAGGTCTGCCTACTTTGCTGATTGATTTTCATAACAGGCTCTTCCTTCTCCTTAGGACTGTATCTGTTCACTACCTGGCTTTGCATCGTTAATTTACTGTTTTTTTTTTTCCAGTTGGAAGTGAAAGTACTAGGGAGACAGTAATAAGGGTAAAAAAAAGTTTGCTCAGAATTATAGACTATATATACTGCTTTGTAATCAAAGTTGGTATCCCACTATACAGTTCATTTACTGGCTAAGCAAATGGGTTTCTGATTAGGCCCCTTAAAACTGTTTTAAAAACTGTGATTAAACAGTTTTCTCTTTTTCTTTATGTAGTGTATGAAGCAATGTTGTTCTTTTATTTTTATAAGAAAGGGGAAAAAACAATGGGAAGAAAATGTTCACTGATGCTAAACATTCATGTGCATTTTTCACAGAACTGCCAAAGATACCACAAAACAGCTATAAAATGATTCCAAAGAAATGTTATTTTCATTTAGGAACCCAAGTGCTACCTAAACGAAATTTTGGATGTTAGCTCTTTTACAGGAGAAAACAAACACAAAAAGACAGACATGATAGGTATTTAAGCAATAATTGACAACGTGGTGTGGTATATTGAAGATTTACCCATGGTTGGTGTGGTTTAATTATGAGGGCGAAGCCCGAGTGATTAAATAAAGCCAGTTGTGGGTAAATTTCAATATACCATAACCACAGAGTCTGTTATTGCTATTATACAATGACATTATTTAAGAAAAAAAATACTTAATTTTTTAAAATAATGTCTTTGTATAACAGCGCATTACTGTTCTTTCACTGGTTGTGGTACACTGCTTCCTTGTTTTGATGTACTGAGCATGCGTATGGGACTTGCGTCCCATGCATACCCAATACATCAATGCTTTGAAATGGAAGCAAAGGAGAAAAGAAAGTCTCCATTGCTCCATTATTTTTCTTTTTTTCTTTTTTATTTGTTAAAAAAAATGTTTTTAGCACTTTATACCAACGGAAAAAGTCCGGGCGACCGGAACTTTTTCTGTTGGTATATTGTGGGATTTACAACAGGCACGCTCGTCAGTCAGCATGCATGTTTTGGAATATTAATGGGGGGGTCATTGTATAATAAAGAATAAACAATAACTATAGTACAAAAGTAAATATCTAGGTAGCTGACAAGCATGCTTGCACACTATTTATATACACTGGGCAACACTGACTACTATATGATTAACACATGAAAAGAAAAGTACACTGTACATAGAGGTGAGATTGAGTGATATTACACATAAGGAAGCGATTGGAAATGCACTTGAATGAGAATATATTAAATTTAGTACATAATAAATAAACAATTACTGTATTAAAAAAGGAAAAGAATGAGAGTGTAACGATCTATTATAGTTTGATACGCCCAGATTTATGTTGGCATTAATGAGTCTTATTGTAGTTGGATAAACACTGTTCATGAATCTGGAGGTCCTGCAGTGGATACCCCGTAATCTTCTACCAGAAACAAGTTTAGTGAACCAGCCATATGCTGGATGAGAAGTGACACTCAGTATTTTGCAGGACCTCTTTTTTTACATGTCATTTCAAAGAGCTCCTATAAGGTAGTAAGACTAGTGCCCACGATAATTTCTGCTGTTCTTATTATTCTTTGCAGCTTCTTCCTTTCAGCTATTGTGTTGTTACCGAACCATACAGTGCAGTTGCTGATAATGCTCTTGATGGCTGCTCTGTAAAAGGTATTTAGGGCCTTCGTAGAGAGCTTTGCTTTTCTACGCCTTCTCAGGAAGTGTAGTTACTGGTTGGCTTTTTTTAATTAGCTGGCCTGTGTTTCTGCTCTGATATATATACCCTCAGGAACTTTGAAGTATGGACTCTCTCCACTTCTTAACTGTTGATCTTGAGGGGCAGGTGCATGCTAGAGCTCTTTCTGAGCACAATAATGATTTATTTTGTTTTACTGACATTCAGGTCCAAATTGTTATCATTGCAGCATTCAATCACTGAGTTGACCTCATTCCTATCCCCACTCTCATCATCACCACCTATGAGTCCCACCACTATGATATCATCTATGCATTTGATGATGTAGTTGTTGTTAGCTTTCACACAGCAGTCATGGGTAAGGATTGTGAACAGTAGAGGACTCAGCACACAGCCCTGGGGTACTCCAGTGTTGATTGTAATACTCCCTGAAGTGTTGTTACCAGCACAGGTCCTTTGTAGTGTTCCAGTCAAGAAATCGAGGATCCAGTTGCACAGCCATTTATTTATGCCAAGGTTGATTAGTTTTTCTATAAGTTGCATAGGAATCACCATATTGAACGCCGGGCTGAAATCTATGAACAACAGCCAGGCATAGTTGTTCTTCTCCTCAAGATGCTCCAGTGTGAGGTTAAGTGCCACCGAAATGGCATCAGCAGTTGATCTGTTTGCCTTGTAGGCAAACTGCAGTCAGTCAAAGGAATGGGGTAGTGCCGTAGTCAAATGCCTTTTAACCAGTCATTCAAATCATTTCATTACATCTGATGTAAGGGCCACTGACCTGTAATCATTTTGGCAGGTGGGGTTGGCTTATTTTGGGCAGAGGGATTATGTCGGTATCTTTGAAGCATACTGGTACTTCTTCCTGGACAAGCAAGGTACTGAAGATGTCCATCAGGACTATGCTGAGTTGGTCTGCACAACCTTTCAATACTTTCCCCAGAATGTTATCAGGCCCAGCAGCCTTTCTGGGGTTCACTTTCCTCAGTTGGTTCCTTACATCCACAACACTGAAGTTAAGTACTGCCTCCTTTTGGTCACTCAGAAGCTGTACAGCCTCAAGGTTGTTTTTCTCCTCAAACCTGCCATAAAATGTGTTTAGACTTTCCAGACATTCATTGCTATCATCGCACTGAGCCTACTTGGTCTTGTAGTCAGTTAGCTGTTGAATACCATGCCACAGGCTTCTTGAGTGTTTCTCATCCTTGAAGCATCCCTGTATTCCATTCCTTTTTCATACTCTCTTAGCTTCCTTGCTACCCTTTTCTGGATTAGCCCTTGCCACACTTAGACCCATCCATCTTATCCTTTGCCCTGAAAGCAGTGTTTCTTGTCCTCAGCAACTTGTATATCTTGCTGTTTAGCCATGGTTTTTCATTGGCTTTTACTTTAATATTTTTGATGTCCGTTACATCCTCCACACATGTGGATATGTAAGTCATAGATGTCCCAGTATATTTATCTATGTTCACCAGATTGTTCACTGCGAGTGCCTCCCTGACGACATCCCAGTTTGTAGTATCAAAGCTACCCCTGAGACTTTCCATGGCTCCTTCATGCCAGACCCTGATTTGTTTCACAGTAGGCTTATCGCTGGTCAGAGAAGTATGTAAGCTGGTATTAGTTTTATAGAGATGTGATCAGAGCCACCCAGCTTTGGTTGTTGTCCAGCTCTGTATGCCCCTTTTTATGTTAGTGTAAGCCTTGTCCAGATTATTTGCTCCCCTTGTGGGAAAATCCACAATTTGGTAGTAATTGTGGAGCACCTCCCTGAGATCTGCTTTGTTGAAGTCACCAGCTATCATACATGCAGTCAGAATTCTTGCATATGTGCAAATCCTGCTGCTATAGTATGTGCTGCTGTCAAATAGACAAAATGGCAGCTTTGCTTTAATGGCATTAAATTCTGAGCAGACCCTTCTAGTCTCAGTTACTTCAGGATAACTGATGTGAACTCTAAAGATTTTGCGAGGCTCGGATAATAATTGTTTCATTTATATACATGGGAAGTTCCATGCCCTCTTAGCTATATTTGATGCTGTAATTTATTTAATATAGTTACTGGGAATTATCACATTTCTACAATTACTGTGATATCTTCAAACTTCTCACAATCTTATGCCCCCTATTCCCACTAGCACTTATTCTTCTAATGTCATGTAAGGCAAGTTCTTAAATGAGTAAATTACAAACACTGTCTGAAATTATTGCACAGATGTTGTAGATCTATATTATATGAAGGTAAATTGTGGAGATGCCAAAGTCTTCTACCTATGAAACTACGTTACAGTCTGTATTTATCAAGCAACTGCATTTACAAATTAAGAATTGAATTCTTTATATTTTTAACACCAACATCTGGAAAGAGAAATAGACTTTTTATGTCTTGCCAAGCACTGACCAGATCAAATACTACTTTTTTCTTTCATCACAGAATCGTGAGTTTGGAAATATTTTTTCTTTGTCTGTATGCACAACTGATCTAATGCACTCATCTTATCCAGTTGCTTTTGTATAAAATCAGTATTTTCATGACAGTTGTCTATGGATTTTACAGTAGAAAAGTATATATCTCATGTCAAATTACTGGCCATAGTCCCTCCAGTGGTTTCTAAGCTCATAAAACAGATGAACTGAGCTACATTTAAAAGATAAACAACCATGTGATGTAGTTAGATCACATACAATGCCTGAGGTCATGAAACGTAGACCTTTTATGTGCACACTAGGACTCCTTGATAATAATATGATAACGGTCAACGGGGTTTTGGTATTGAAGCATAGACGTTGTATAGATGATGAGAGTGTACTAATTTTGTCAGGTGCCAAGAAGCTTAAGAATATTTTGTTCATTGCAAAATTGAAGTACTTAGGCAAGAATAATTCTTTAAAAAAAAAGCTTGCAGATCAAGATAAATGATGACTCTTTATGTACCATAAAAAGGGAGTATAAAAGTATGCAGCACTTAGCTGTGGATAAGGCAGAATTTATACATTGTAGGCATTGCTTACCCACAACGGCAAAGCCTGGGTAAGTAAATTTTTCCTGTCTCACAGGCAAGCAATGACTATGAGAGTTACACAGCACAATTATTTTAAATATAAATGTCTTCCCTTTTCACAAGTACAATGTATAAATTATTTTCTGTAGCTATTTCTATGCACGTACACCAAATACAGAAAATGTCTGCACAATATATTATTTATGTATGCACCCCATCATGTACATGATGGTATTTATACAGTATGGACAAAATTTACCTGCTGCCATTGGGTACTCACTTAGTATGTGTTCTGTGAGTGAAAGTTTCTGCAGTTTAACATGAATTTCACAGGCAGCACATCTATCTTGTGGTCTGTCATGCAGACCAGTTTAGTTCCTCCCCTTATTATTTCCTTTTTCTTGTTTTAATAAAATTATCAGTTTTTGTTCTAAGTGTTAGAAATTAGAGTGCTCTTCCATCTCTGGCTAAATGATTGTTTTTGTGGTAGCAATTATAGTTTACCTCCTACTTTCCAAATTATGGATCTACAGATATCAGATATAAAACTTTAGCTCCTTCACATTAGATATTTTAATCAGACCCCATGGATTTTCAAGAAATGCGTGCACTTCAAGTGCAGTGGATTCTAGACCCTTAGAAAGTGTAAGGAAATTAGATACACAGCTGATGTCTTTTGCCTGAGTTGAAAAGGTAACTTTTCAGACTCTCTCCATATGTTTTAGTGTTTTATGTTGTATACAAATAATCTAGATGGCTGCAGCAGTGATACTGGCTGATCTGCCCTTAAATTCAGCAATTTAGTTGATAGTTTAACAACCACCACTAAGGAATCTGGCATTTCCAATCAAATCAGCTTTTTTTTCAGTCTACAGCAGTGACAGTGACTAGGATATCCATATCTATATCTATATATCTTTATTTGTATCTATATTTATATATGTATCTATATCTGTATCTATATCTGTATCTGCATCTATACTGATATCTGTATCTATATCTGTATCTGCATCTATACTGATATCTGTATCTATATCTGTATCTGTAGCTATATGTGCATCTACATCATTATCTGTGTATGTATCTATATCTCTTTAATTCTATATCTATAGCTATATCTATCTAATTCTATATCTATATCTAATTCTATATCTATAGCTATATCTATAGCTACATCTATATCTATATCTATATCTAATTCTATATCTATATATACATCTTTATATATATCTATATCTATATCTATCTAATTCTATATCTACAGCTATATCTACATCTGCATCTATCTAATTCTATATCTATAGCTATATGTACATCTACATCTACATCTACATCTATATCTATCTAATTCTATATCTACAGCTATATCTATATCTATAGCTACATGTATATCTATATCTAATCTATATCTAAGTCTATAGCTATATCTACATCTATATCTATCTTATTCTATATCTATATCTATATCTATATCTATATGTACATTTATATCAGTATCTGTATATGCATCTTGATTTTGCAGTTTACACCAAAATCACTGATAGCAGCAGTGCAGCTCCCTCTTTCATTTCTTCCACCAGTGGTAATGGTGACAATGGCCAGCCAACAGTGGTAGCAGACGACACCTATGGCAGGCTTATGGGTGGCATATGCATATATAAGTGAAGTGGTGGCATCTAGTCCACAACTATGTACCAAGTCATTCACTTTGTAGCAGTGAGAAACTGTATGCATAATACGTGATGCTTGCAGTGCTAGGCTGAGTCGAGAATGGTCAGCTTATGCTGCACATCAAACACTTCTCCACACATAAGACTTTTTTTTGTTTTCTTTTTCATAATGTATTTCAAGGCATCATTTGCATAGTGTTGAGGGATATCAGCACAAGTGCTAGTGTTACGTCCAGGCTTTCATTGAAGTGTTAATGGCTATAATGTGATTGTTTGAGTGGAGTGCCAAACAAACTGTATTAAATTTAAAACCGCACAGAAAAAAAAAAATAAAAACAATAATTACTTGCTTGAAAAAATAAATCTGTGTTTTTTTCTGTACTATTGCCTGTTTATGGTTTCTCAGATTCAATGAAGAACTGCAGTATTGGACCTGTCTGAAAACTGACTGTTGGATGAGTACTGTCTGTGTTACTGATGTTTAAAATTTCAGTCATGTTTGGAAAGTGTGTAAGGGCTAATGGAGGTGATGGTCCCACAGATAATAAACACATGTTAGTATGTGAACATGATGATGAGTTGATGTCATGACAGGATCTTCCAGATGCAGGGGAACCTTCTAACACAGATGTAACAGTGCTACTAAGCCTAGAGCTTGACTGAGAGATTTTAGCATGTCTTCTGGAAGTCTGATGCCTGGCTTACTTCTTCCTGGGTGAAAGCACATGGGTGCCAGCATCTCTTTCTTGAGCTGCAGAATGGCATCTGGCCTACTCATCCACCATGCATGTTCACATTCCCTTATCTGGTATGTCTTTACTAGTGCACTCATGGAGGCAGTGGACCATCATGGCATTATCCCAGGACTCAATCATTCCCAAATACTGAAGAGATTCCTCAGACATATTCTGCAATAGTCTAATCATGTTGTGCTTGTGTTGTTGCTTGAGCTCACTCAGTGCTCACTCTATTTTTGTTGTCTTTTGCATTTTTGAGAGAGAGACTGAGACATGGCAGATGGCTATGATGTGGAATTAAACCACTTGTCTGGACACGGTTCAGTTAGCCAGACAGAAGGAATGGCTAAATCATATTCTCATTATGGAAAGCAATCCTTTGGTGCATAAACCAGTATTTTCAGAAGGCTATATGGTTGAGGTAAATGAGGAGACAAGCATGGCTTTTCGAGATAAATACAGGAATATTGAGAACAAACTTTATAAATTTAAAAGACTTCAGTGGCAGCGATTCCATATGGAAGCATCTTTAAGGTACAAGATAGTACCGAAAGGATTGAGGGTGTTAACTATGCCTACTTACGGTGATCAGTTTCCGAATTACTTAAGAAATGACAACAATAAAATTTTCAGCTCAGTTACAATTATATGCACTTGTTGATATATTTCTTTTTACCACAAGAAAGGGAGTTAGCAGCTGAATTGAATAATCTGCAAGATGAACTCTATGCTACTTTCCCCAAGGACGTAGTAGGTGATAAGATAGATAATTTGCATGAAAACATTCTTCAATATGAAAAAAGATTACAGAATATTAAAATTAAAAAATTACAATGGGATATGAATGATTTCCAAACGGGGGAGGTGTTTTCTTGGTCCAAACCACCCCCCACCAAAACGAATCAACCTCCAGACCAATCACAAGAATTGACTGAAGCCGTACATCGACAAATCAACAGAGGATTGGGAGGGTGGCCTAATGGTTAAGGTGTTTGCCTTGCAAACACAAGGTACAGGGCTTGAATCTCACAGGGGATAATTGGCTAGGCTTAAAATGGCTCATGATGGTGGTTAGCCTAGTACTAATCTATGAGCCTCTGTGAGGACCTATGCATGCTGGAAATGAATTATCCAAAAATGAAACACCCACATCACCGGCTACGATGGAACAACCATTGAATAAAAAACCCATAGATAAAGATTTACTACAGAGTTCTAAAAATACTACCAGTAATGATTCCGATGATGGCTCCAGACCTCCTTTTTCTATGCAGTTGAGGGAGGTAAATGGGACTACCATCAAGCTGTTCACCCTCAGTACAGCCCTTCCCATCAAGAACAGCTCGAGGAGTAAAGGACAGAGAGCACCAGTACTGCAAATACAAGCAACAGGGCAAATGGGAATGAATACTTGCAGCAGGATCCAAAAGGGTTGGTAGTTAACCTTTCTTCACTACAACTAACAGATTTGCAATTAGCTGTTTTAAATAGAGGCCTGTCATTTATTCCGGCCCAAAGAACAGAGATGGTAGAAATACTAAAGGAACTGAAACTTTTTGGCAGAACACTAACTCTTAAAACTTTATTTCCTGATACAGTAAGTACAAAGACATTGTTTTAGAAAGCCTAGTTCTTTTATACTTAAAACACATCCTATGATAGATTCATTTGTATCAGTATGTGAAAAAGAGATTCGCAAGATTTTTGAATGTGATAGACCACAATCTTTTTTCAACTTGAGTAAAGATGAAATGGATGCATTGTTTGAACTACATAACTTAGACTCTATTGAAATTCGACCAGAGGACAAAGGTGGGGGTATCATTGTTATGGATAAGATTTTTTTATGTTGAACAAATGTTGAGTCTACTATCTGATAGTGAGACATATGTATAAATAATTAGAATTGTTTTGAAGGGAGTGATAGAATTTAATTTTTTCTATGTGACATGTTAATGACACATATGATTTCTGAAGATTTATTTAAGTATTTTAGAACAGAATATCCGATTATCCCTATTATATATGGGCTCCCAAAAATCCACAAAAATCCAACATTCCCCTCATGAGACCTATAGCCTCTAGTAAGGGTTGCATCCTGTTTTAGACACACGTGATTTGGTCCTAAAGGACACAAAATTTTTACAGAAGCTTTATGTACAGACAGCTAACTTATACCAACAGTTTTTGCTAGTTACACTAGATATTTCTTCTCTTTTTATGGGTATCCCATATCAATGGGGCATAGAGAATATTAAAGAACGTTTAATAACTAAGCAGCTATTTTCTAATGATAAAATTGAATTAATATGTGGATTATTGGAGACAGTTTTAGAAAATAATGTTTTTAACTTTTGTGATTACTATTTGCAGAAGAATGGCGTAGTCATGGGCACTGCCTGTGCCAACAGCTATGCCAATTTGGCATTAATACAATGGGAAAATACTTTCTTACTACAAGTACATGAATATAGTAAGCATGTGTTATGGTATACATGTTTTGTTGATGACCTTTTTATTTTATGGTGGAAATCAGAAGAACTAATTGCATTTATTAATTATTTGCATACAACATTTTTAAAGTTTACTTATAAATATTCATAAAATAATATTGAATTTTTAGATGTTATGGTTAAAAAATCTGAGATAAATGTTATAGGGACATGCTTATATAGAAAACCAACAAGAAAGAATTGTCTATTACACAAAAGTAGCATGCATCCCAGATATGTGAGTAGAAATGTCCTTAAAGGACAGATGCTAAGGAATATGAGATTACATAATCTTGACAATGATCTTATGCAGACAACCCAAATGTTGCAAGATAATTTTCTTAGCAGAGGCTATACTAAATCAGAAGTGGATACTAGTGCTAATGATGCACTAAGTGAAAGAAGAACTAATGGCTGGCCCTATTTCACTGAACAAGTAGCAGATCAACAGATAGGGGAAAGAAATAACAATTAAGTTAAGCTACATTTCCCCATTTCTTTCACCAGTGACAAAATCTGTTCTGTAGTATTTTTAAAAAGAACTGGAACATTCTTGGATATCGTCCGTTTTGGTTTCTTTCTATTCTTCTCTACCTGCTCCTATTCTGCCCTCCTAACTCATTTTTACTGTTTTGCACTTTTTGCCCACTAGATGGCAACCTATTCCTGAGATTATACTCTACCTGTATTCCCTTAACCTTTACTTTAAACTAACTATAATTCTGGTTGCAAATCCTAATACTTCGAATCCTCTCCACTGCCCCCCTTATTCCTTACTCTTTTCCTTTTTCTGATTAGACCTTAAGCTTTACCCTTTTATCTCTCCTCTCTCCACTCTAACTTGCCTTCTCTGCTTTTTTTCTGATTGTTTTCCGACTGTCTTCCTTACTTTGTCTGATCCCGCTCCAATTGCCCTATGGGCTCACTCCACTCCCCTACCCTGCCCCCAAATCTCACCCACCCCCAGAGCTCCTACACTTATATTTCCCTAACCACTCCCACCTCTTTACCTCTCCAATCATACTTTATCCCTCCCCACTTTTTTTGTTCCAATACCCATACACCTACTCCTATACCACATACATAACTTCCCTTACTCCTCCTGTATACACTTTATTTTCTTTTTCCCTAGCTTCCTTTCTATTACCCCCTCATTATGCCTTCTCCTCAAACCTCATCTTACTTAAAACTAATCTTCTTTTTCACACCTTTTCTTCTCCTTCTATTACCCTACCTATTAACCTCTTACGAACATCTTAGCCTCAAAGTACGACACACCCACTCTCAACATACTTGCTCTCCTCCACGAAACACATTTCAACCTTTCTCAAACATCATTTCCTCACCCAGCTACCTTCTTGCAAAATTTCACAGAAAGTTCCACTTTTCCTATTCTTATCAGGTAAACAGAAAATCCTTACACATCCTCTCCAAACCCTCGGACCTAATAAAAAGACTACTTTTATCTCTGCTAGCAGGTGACATTCATCCCAACCCTGGCCTAAACAAAACTGCTACTGTAAACCCCTTCTGCCCCCTCCCTTATGCCCAAATATACCCTCCAAACACCCTAAATCTCTCTCTCCATTGCTCACCTTAACATCAGCAGCATTAATAACAAAATCACCAACCTCCATGCTCTACTAGACATACACACTTTTGACATCCTATGCCTATCAGAAACCTGACTCAAACCTGCAACCCTAGACAGTGAGATTACTCCCCCTGGCTACAACATCCACAGACTTGACCGTCAAGCCAAAAAAAGGTGGTGGGATAGCTATCCTTTACAAAAATGGCTTACAAATTACTGTATTACAAGAAAAACCTCCCTCTACAAGTAACGCTGAAATCCTTATCTCCAAAATCCAACTTAATTCACACAAGTCCATCTATATAATCCGTATCTACATTCCCCCTGGAAATAATATCTGTACCCTAGAAGAGATCCTTAGCTGGCTTTCTATTCGATTTCCACAAGAAACCATAGTCCTCGGCGATGTCAATATGGACTGGAAAACCTGCACCTCAGTAGACCCTCCCACCCTCTTAAATATTCATGTTTTTCTCAAACCATTCAAGCCCCTACCAGAACCAGCAAATCTAACAACAAAGAAAGCATATTGGACTGGATTCTGATAAATAGGCACCACCATACTTATACAGTAGGTACACTCTACCTCCCCTAACCTAACTAAATACAAAATGGTCAGAACTAATAAAAACGTTAACCTTGAAAGCTTCCTTACAGAACTGAATGCTTGCAACTGGTCTCCTCTTAACTGCAACTGGATGATGCTGTAGCTTACTTCAAGTCTAAGTTCCTTTCTAATTTAGACTCTCATGCTCCCTTAAGATCTATCAGGATCAGCTAAAAACCTGCCCCTTGGCTTTCAAAAGAAACAAGGCATAAAATTATTCCGAAAAATAAACTCTGGACCAAATTTCGCAGTACTAAAAATCCCACCCACCAACTTAACTTGAGACAAATAAGAAATGCCACTAAAAAAGCTGTTCTACTAGACAAAAGAAACTACAACTACAATCTACAACAAGCTAACCAACAAAATCCTCAAAAGTTCTCAGCAGGAACAAATAGTCTCTTAAAGCCTGGCCACTCTGACACCCCTTGCCCTATAGGTACTCTCCAAAACAACCCTAAACAGACTGCTGATATCTTTAATACCTTTTTTTCCTGAAACTGTTCAGTCCCTAGCTAATCAACTAGGCCCCAATATCTCCTCTCAGTCCACCTCCTCTAACTCCTCAATTCCCTCTTTTCTACTGCATCCAGTACCTACATCTCTTATCTGCTCTCTTCCCCAGAAACTAAAAACCTCCTCCCCTTCTGCTGACCATCTACTAGCTCAATATCTAAAAATTGTAGCCAAACCATTAGCTTATCCCATTTCCATTCTGATTAATAGAACCATTGTTGAAGGCTTAATTCCTTTAGTCTGGAAAATTTCACATATTCCCCTGCATAAAGGTGGGAACTCAACAGAACTATCTAACTACCGACCCATAGCCCTGCTCTTCCTCCTAGCTAAAATCATGGAAAAATGTGTCCAAAAAAAACTTCTTAAACACCTATTAAATAACCTACTAGCTGACTGTCAACATGGCTTCCAACCTTTCCACAGCACCACTTCAGCCCTCCTTTCCTTCACTGACCACATCAACAAAAATCAAAACAATAGTTTACTCACCTCTGCTCTCCTTATAGACCTATCCAAAGCCTTCGATATGGTTTATCACCATATTATGATAAATATACTTAAAACTTTCGCACTCGACTCTAGTGCTTTAAAGTGGTCTAAGTCATATCTGCATAACAGACAACAGACTGTGCTCTGGCAAAATAACTTATACAACCTCCTTCCCATTACCCTTGGAGTACACCTCCTTCCCATTACCCTTGGAGTACCCCAAGGCTCTATACTTGGCCCCTTATGTTTTCTATTTTTATTAATGATCTTCCTACCAGTATTCTCTCTGCAGCCTGTATACAATACGCTGATGATTCTACTTTGATTTGCTCTGCCTCATCCCCCTCTGAACTGCATTCCATCACTCAACAGACTTTCAAAACTGTTGAAACTTGGTTCCTAAAATGTTGCTTAATCTTAATCCCCCCCAAAAAACAAACTGTTACTTTTTTCCCCCACCCATAAATCTTCTCTGGTCAACTTCTCTCTCCAGTTTAATAATGGTAGCATCATATCACCTGACCCTTCCACCAGGCTCCTTGGAGTAGAGAAAGACAACAACCTATGCTTTGACTCTCACATTAACAACACTATAAAAGTAGTTAACAGAAAACTAGGCTCCCTGTATAGAATTAAACCATTTCTTACACCTCTTGCTAAAACTACCATTGCCCATTCACATCTGATCTGTACCCTACTTTATGCCTCCCCCAGTTACACTTATCTGACCAAAACTAACCTCTCCAAACTGGCAGTCACCTACAACAGTATTGCCAGATTTGCCTCTAGCTCTTTTAGAACTTACCACTGCTTAAACCTAAAGCAATTAGGATGGCTTGAGCTTCAAAATCTGATCTTATTTCTTCAGCTCTCCTTAGCCCATAAAATCCTCTATAAAAAATACCCCTATTCTCAAGACACTTATTTCACCTTATTGCTACCTCAAAAGCCTACGTTCTTCTAACAAACTTCTTATATCAACTTGTAAATCCAATAACTTGGCAGGCACCTCCTTGTTTTCTAACTCAATAGGAAAAGCTTGGAACTCTCTCCTGACAACCTCACTGCTATCTCCTCTTTTCCCTGCTTTAAATCCCATCTCAAAACTCATCTCAGAATTCACTGGCTTTGCCCCTGTATTAACCCTGACTAGCTTGCCTAATGCCACTAGTATGTTCACTTTCTCCTGCTTACAAATTAGTACAAAAACTTACTTTTCTGCTATCTTTCTTAATTTTGAACTCCCTCATCCTGTAATTAATTTTCTGTTCTTGCTTCTGTAATATATGTCACTGCTAATTTGTGTTACTTCAGTAATATATGTCAGTGCTATTTTCTATATTTTTTTCTGAGTGAATTTTTGTAATGTTGCTATTAATATTCATGTACTTTTCTCCCCGGGCCTATGCTGAAAATGGACATATATCCAGTTGGACCAGCCCGGTCAACAAATGTAAAATAAAATAAAATAAAATAAATTCTAACTGCAATAAAGGAATTAGATGGCATAATATACCCTGTACCACATTTTTCTTTTATTAATAAAAAATCTTTAAAAAGGCAGCTATGTTATAAACCATCTAGTTCTAGACATGAGGTACTTTCACAGAGAAAAGGGACATATCCATGTAGGAAATGCACAACTTGTAGATATATTTTTTCATGTACTACTTTTGTTCATCCTGTGAAAAAATTAAAAATAGATGCAAGTTTCTATGCAGATTGTATAACCAAAAACATTGTATATTTTAGCTTTTGTCAAATATGCACAGCTTATTATATAAGTAAAACAAATAGGATGTTGAAAGAACGTGTATTAGAACATGTGAGAGATACTGTAGTTGTGAAAGAAACCAATGCCCATGCTAAACACATTGAGAAGGAAGGTATACGTCATGTCTTTAAATTTTTTGTGTTAGAAGTAGTCAATGAAGGACCAAGAGGGGGAGATTTGATTAATAGAACAGAAGAATTAGAACAGAAATGGATAATTAAATTGAATGCAGATAAACCCCCAGGCATTAATGATGCAGTGTCCCTTAAACCCTTCCTTAAAGCACGGGCATTGAAGCACTGAAAGCTTTTTAAACACTTGTTGTTTATATGTATTACATTGACATGCCCTTATTTTAATAGGCTGTACTAATTGCCTTTACTGTGCTAATAGTTAATGCTTTTATATAATGTATTGTAGTTGTCATTTTATAACAGTCTGAAGAAGTGATATGGGCAGATAGTGAAAGCGCTCACTTTTTGTTATTTTATCTATTAAAGTATTATACTTTTGTCGTGGAACTCTGCAACTTCTTTTTCTCTGATAATAGTCTAATCATCTCTGACTGACATTCGGCAACAGTAGCTTTTGTTTCATCTCTGCCACTCTACATCTTGTGCTGTGTGACCAAGGTCTTGTGTATTTCTACAGCTAACTGAGAGCTATATATTCACTTGGCGCCTCTATATGCACATGTGAAAGTGGGTACTGCTACCTCTGAAAGGGTAGTTTTTCATCAAGGGATTCTAGTTGAGCACAGGAAGCAGATGTTGAGCAATGTAGGACTTCCCATACAGTTTGTTGATTGTGTGAGACTGTATCACTGTTTATGGACTTATCCACCTACTGCAGGATGGGGACAGGTCTTTGCCAGTACAGTTTGTGACTGCATTTCACTTTCAGCATCAATCTGCATTGCTGAAGTGCAGGATTCATAGGTTCAAAGATTAGTACTAAGCTAACTGCCCTTGTGAGCCATTTTAAGCCTAGCCAATTATGCTCTGTGAGACTCAAACGCTGCACCTTGTGTTTGTAAGGCAAACACCTTAACCATTAGGCCACCCTCCCAACCAAGGATGTGGTTGTTTCCGATGTTTACTTGTAAAGAAATATGTCAAGATGCAGTTAATGTGGTCTGTAGCAAGTGCATTATTACATTAAAGTGACAAAACTCATGTTTTATTGTCTGTTGAGTTTATGGCCTACCTGATGATAAAATATGCACGGGATATATGTACACAGTTGTCATGCCAACTAGATCTCAGCAAAATTTAGTAAAATCAGGGACACAGTAACCTTCCATACTGCTGTGGTTTCCGCAGGCATCAGAAACTAATGGTGTCCACAAAAACTCTAATGATTCCAACATCATCATCTACATTAAAGTCATCACCCCTTATAGGACAAAAGTACTTCTCATCCAGTAATAAAGTTTGGTGCATGAAAAGGTTACCAGCAGTGATGCTACAGACACATTCCTTTATTTTGGAACCTCTGCCTGTTTTGCCCCTTTTCCAAAAAATACTTGTTCCATATGTCCTCAGATTGTCCATGAGAATGTCATTCAGGACTGAAGCTGTCTCTCTTCTCTCTCATTCCCTGCTTGGACTACCTTTTCTTATGTTCAGGCACATGTTAGGCAGAAATTACATTTCTGTCACACACACACACACACACACACACACACACACACACACACACACACACACACAAACACACAAAAAACACATATGTGAGTGTGAAGGCTGCCAGCCTAGCCAGATAGATAATTCTGTCATCTATAAATATTAATGTAAATCAAAGACTTGTTGACTTAAATGGTAAAAATAGTGTCACATGTGGAACTGCAAAAAATGTAACAACAGTGCATTCTTCTGGCAGAAAGCTGGCCAAGTAAAGCATGTTGTGACCCTTTGATGTAAACATGGTGCCGAAAGGTTTAAATGAAGGCGTTCTTTCTATTGTTTTAACCAAGAGTTAAATTGCTAGATTTAGATGTGCAAATTTATTTTTATTGCTCTGCTTCCTGACCAGCTGCAAGATAACAAAAGGAGATGCTAAGAATGTAAATGCAGTTTCTGTTAGCCTGGGAACCCAGGGAAGTGTGAAGAATGATGTAATGGGAACCAGGAATGTGATTTTAAAAACAGAGAGAATCAGAGAGCATTAAGCATTTTTGTCTTGACCATTCATCACCAGCACTGTCTTGCTCGCTTTATAAGTTTATCTTAGACTTGTGTATTCTCTTAGAAATAGCTAGACACTAGAAAGATGAAGTGTTTTTCTCTGATGTCAGAACTGTACTACTGAATTATTATAAGTATTTCTCTGTGATCTCTGAACTCTTCACTAGCACTGTGTAGTAAGACGTATTGTCTTGTGTTTTTATTATTTATTATTAAATATTTTAAAACCTTTCTACTGTGGCTGTTTTGTGTACAGATAAGTTAAGCTCTAAGAGTACATTGCATGTATATAAGGATCCTGTACAAAGTCACTCTAATAAGCCTTGACTGTTTAGTTATACTATCAACTGGATAATAATATTGAACAGTAATAACTGGACACCCTTTTAAGGGCCTTTGAGTAGCTGATAAATATTAGTGGCTGGTGGCAGCTAGTACTACCGTATATTCTGGGGAAAAGGGGCACAGCTGGAGATCCTGTGCCAGCCCTCCCCAGCAGTGTCTGTGTGGTTCTATAAACTCCTCTCAAAGTGTGTGTGTGTGTGTGTGTGTGTGTGTGTGTGTGTGTGTGTGTGTGTGTGTGTGTGTGTGTGTGTGTGTGTATGTGTGCGTGTGTATGTGTGCGTGTGTCAGCTACTTGGGCAGGGACACGAGGCACTGGTTGGACAGAGAGGGGGCTGGAGGGTTTAGCTTGCCCACTAGGCTGGGATCTGGACCCTATAGCTGTGCCAGTGGGGAGTCTTATTGGGGACCTGGAGAGCAAGGGAGCAACCATCCCCAGACTGACTGTGATCTCTGTGTGCTCTTAAGGGAAATTGCACTTTACTGTGTGTATTTGTTATCCTTTCCTCCTATATGAGATGCCCCTCACTGGTGTTAGTGGTGAGGATTGAGGCTCCTTGATTCCTCGGCCAGGGCACGATCGTCACAGTGAGTATACATCTATATATATATATATATATATATATGTGTGTGTGTGTGTGTCATTTTAAGCAGTTATGGTTTAGGAAGTGATTGGGGATTTTATAATTACACAAGGGGAGTGGTGTTTTAGGGTTAAGGAATTAGGATTTGGGTTAGATACTGGGTGGGACTTCTCGCTTTGTAGTTATATTATATGTATATATATATATATATATATATATATATATATATATATATATATACTGTATGCATGTGTGTATACATATATATATATATATATATATATATATATATATACATACATATATATATATATATATATATATATAGATATACATACACACATGTATATATATATATATATATATGTATATATATATATATATATATATATATATATATATATATATATATATATATATATATCTATATATATATACTTGTGTGTGTCTGTGTGCATGGTATTTGTCACTGACTCTGTGCTAGACTCATCACATAGAAAAACTTTTAGCAAATACCAAAATCGTCACAAACATCTTTTACACAGTAAGATTCGTTCCTTGCAGTTCTTTAAGTAATATGCCTATCATAAAAGTTCATAAGAAGATGATGACTCAGTGAATGGCAGTTTGTCAGTCGATGCTGAAAAGTGACTCATCCAAACAACAGACTATTACACATTACATAAATATATGCACTCAGGTAAATAAAAGGATTAGTACTATAAAAACCATCAGTGATTCGGTACATACAAAATCCGCCACTCCAGTAGAGTGTTATTGATGGCATTCAGTGCAAGTTCTATAGACATTAGTAAGACTCTACATGGGTCACCATTGTCATTCTACATGGGTCACCATTGTCATTCTACATTGGTCACCATTGTTATTTATTTATTTATTTATTTTATTTATTTTACATTTGTTGACTGGGCTAGTCTAGTTGGATACATGTCCATTTTCAGCAGAGGCCCAGGGAGATAAGCTCCAAACATAAAAACATTACAAAAATAGAAATTACGAAATAAAATTACAAAATAGAAATTACAAAATAAAAATTCACTACTTACACTGAATAGCTTTCATGTGGAGATATGCTCCAAACATAGCAAAATTACTATGTATGATACTTAAAGTTACTAAGGTTCTACTATATAAGATAAATTATTAGTGTATGCGTTATAATTAAATAAAAAGTTTGTCTAAGAAGAGGAAAAGAGTTTTTGCATGGGTGTTAGATATAGGGAGATACAGGTACACTTGTGGTACTAATGTTGCCATTTGTAAGTCAAAGTAGAGGAACTAGAGATATAGGTAGAGAAAAAAAGATACATATTAGGGCTGAATAAAGTTAGCTTCTAGGATTAAAAGCCCAGAAGGAGGGCATATAGCAAGAAGAGATAGTAATAGGAAAAGTCAGGTTTAGTCGGGTTTAGTGCAGGGATGGTTATACTTCCTTTTTTTGTTATAGAAAAAACAGGAAACATTTTTTTTAAATCTGGAAGCATGGTACTGTCTGTCAGTACTGTCTTGCAAATGTAACTGCATTCTCTGACTAGTAGAGCTACTCAGGAAATATACACATCAGACAGAATATCCAGAAGAACTGGAGAAATGGCTGTAGCTAGCTGTAATATGTCCCCACAAAAATGTATACTCTCTAGCAGAATGTTATAAGAATCTGAAGAGGTGATTACAGGTATGCATGCCTGTAACAACTCCCATGGGTATGCAGGCAGATAAGGCAGAATGTTATACGATGCATGAAAAGTATTTGCAGGTTGCAACAGTGCTACCCCAGTCTGTTCATTTAACTAGATATGTGACATACCTGAGACAGGAGAAGTGTGACGTCAACTGAGGGCAGCTGAATGTGAAAACTGAGTAATAGCTTGTGATATGAAAACAGCAAATATTACTCTTTGTAAAATACCTGCAGGTTTACATGATGGCACAAAGGAAGTTAGACTAGAAACACAGTAAAGGTTTCAGGAAGTAGTTCTGATAGGGTCAAATGTGAAGAAGAAATAAGTGTAGAGGGTCAAATCTGAGATTACCTGAAATTGCTTAGGATATTCTGGAAGGTAATTTAGCTGCATCCGACAGTTAGAACTTTCTAGAAACACTGCACACTTTATCGTAATGTGAGTGTTAAAAGAAAATACAGCTCTTTTCTTTACAAGTTTCTAAAGATTTTAAGTGCTAATGCCAGCTCAACTTACAGAATAAGATTCTATGGTTTAAACAAGTAAAAAGAAACTGAGCCAGTTGAGTTGCTACTGAATTTTATAAAATAAAATTAAAATGTTGTTTGATGTAATATAATTTTCACTCCTGCTATTTGCAATTTATAAGTGACCAAGAAAAGTGTATCACCCAGATGCCAGCAAAGAGAAGTTTACAAGACAAACTTTAGAAAATAATCAGGTAACTAGTACCACAGGCACAAAGCTAATTGCACAGAAGAATAAAGGCAGAAAGCTCACAGAGGTAGTCATCGTTTGGAAGCAGCTTCCTTTCCTTGGAATGAATCTTCTTTTTGAACCAGCTACTTTACATGATTTTGGTAACTGTTCTCAGTATTCCTGTACGAGTACTGTGAAACTCCACATTATAGAAATGTCTACCGGACTCTAGTAGAGGCACTTAATTGTCTTTATATTTCCTTAATTTTAAGGGATTCATTTTATTAGATCTCCTGTGGTTTTAACCTGCTTTATATAAATTACCTAGGATTAAGGTATTTAATTATTGCTAATATATAAGTAAGAAAAACAAATCTTTTGAGTAATTCCTAGCATAGTATAAAAGATAAAATAAAATAGCAAAAAAGTAGTTTAAGAAAATGTTGGTAATTTTACTCCTGGATGAACTATACAAAGTTTCATGTAACAGTTTGCAGCACAAAACAAAAACAAAAATGGAGAGCGGTTAATCTATGTAGTATACATATGAAGATGATAAGTATACGATACCACAGAGAAACCTAACTGAGTCCATGGTAGAGCCAATTAATAGCTCAGTTAATGCATGTGGTTTTGAACTACAGCATGTCAACAGAGTTGTTATTTATACAAGCATATCCATGAATTTTAGCCAGTTAACTTCGGGAATGACTGCATTACATACATAAAAACAAATCAAAAACAATACTCATCAAATCAGTTTTTTTTTTCATTATCCAAGAAAACAGATGATTTCTTCTTGCAAGAGATTAGTAAATGTCATTTACTGATCATAAAACTTGTTCAATGGAGAATACGTATATTAAATATATCTATTGATAAGAATACTGAGACCTGCAATTTTGGAAAATGCAATAGCAGCAAAATAATTACAAGCTGAAGGTTGCAGCTGCAAGGGAGGTGTTTTTTTTTTTTTTTTTTTTTACAAACTAAAATAGAAGTGTAAACCTATTACAATTGCGAGCACTGCCAGTAGGTTTAGTTCATACAGAAAATTATAAAATGCTTTAAAGTTGCTTGAAAAGGCTATGAAAAGTTTTTTTTTAGCTTCTATAAACTAGACTGAGTGACTGATTAATTTAATCAACTGCTGCATTAATAAACTGGCTATACAGGAATCAAAGGAATATATTGCTTAACATAATCTAATTTGATGACAAAAAGTTTTTTTAATTATGAGCTGCAAAGAAAGGCACATTAAATGAGTAAATATAAAAAATACAAGTACTGCTAAATCATGGGATGGAAGGTAGTTTCAATGTGTGTAAAATGGAAACTTTCAGAAAAATGTGTGAAAATAATTTATTAAGGGGCACATAAGGTGTTAGTTGGGATCAAAATATTTCATTATGCTTTTCACAGCAAAAGAAAAGAAATTAAGTGTAAATGCAAACTCAGAACACAAAGAGCAAAAGAAAAGAAATTCAGTGTAAATGCAAACTCAGAACACAAAGAGTATTGGTAAAGCAGTCAGTTAAGAAAAACTGTTTCTTCTTTGAGATATGTATAATGAATCACTAATCGCATTTTGTATCTTGTATTTTGTTGAATGTAATACACCTGGATTGATAAAAAATGCTTATAAATAAATTATTAATTAATTCAAGCAGCTTTGCAGAGGAACTGCAGTTTGATTTGCAAATGCATGCATGTATTTATTTATAGAACAAAATAATATTTCTGTCCATGAAACTTTTTCAGTGGAAAGCATGGAGGCAGGCTTTTGTATTAGTATACTAACATTCAAAAAGAAGTACATAGTAGTAATAAGTCTTTATTATGTCTTCCCATGGTTATTGTCATAGTTGGTATAAATAACTATAAATAAATGAAATAAATAGGGAATTTAAAGAAGAATATCTGTTAAATAGATCTACATGGGCTTAAGAAAAGCAGGAGATTCAAGTATTAGTACAACTAAAAGGCTTATATACAGGACAGTAAAGGTAAGAGGAAATTAATGTGTTTAATATTTACTGGAAACATATGCCATTTTAATTAAAGATGTGAAGGCTACACTATACAAATCATTCATACTGTGAGTGTTAGAATATTTCTTGTCATTTTCACATTCTTAGCCACAGTATGAAAAGTCAGATATTCAGTTCAATCACTCTATCTCAGGAAATGTAGTCACAATTGTTTATGTCCTATAGTGAGTGCTGGGCATATCTGAGTTGACAAAGTGTATTAACACACTGTATGGATTCAAACATTATCCAAAGATTTGGCTGGCTGAAGACATTCATTTTATTGAAGAAAATGTACAAACTGCTGCCATTTGGATAAGAGACGTAAAAACTGTGTAGAGTCCAAGAGTGCCATAAAACACAGCTGGTAAAATCCATGAGGAAATACTTCTTTACATAAATAGAAAGACAAACGTGAAAACACAGTAAAAAGAAATAATGCACACAAAAACACCAGTTTAAGGATTATTTTCAATTATTTGGCTACAGTAAGACAGTAATCATACTAAAGCTACATGTGAGCAAATGTTAAATAGTCAATATGACCTGTATCTTGAAAAAGCTGCAAGATACATATCTTGAGATAAATTGAAAATTAGCAGCTTTACTGTTGCCTGATTTTTAACCACTCTGATCATTTAAAGCACATCATATAGAATGATGTGGCACAAAACTGAAAATAAGAACAGGGCTAGATTGTCTGCAGTGACTCAGCGTACTGCAGGCAGAGATATACACACATTAATGACTATGACTGTATCTCTGCTGAATCCGTGGTGGTGGTGCTGTGGTAGTGTTGTCGCCATACAGCAAGACGTTGTCCTATTTGATTCTCAGCTAGAGAGTCTACTGTGAAGACATGCATGAATGGGCATACCTTCATTGAAGATTGTGCATTAGGGCCAGCAACTCAGCACATAAAAATCAACTGCCAATCATTAGCGGACTGGAGTTCTGCTGTGGCGACACATAACTGGGAAAAGCTGAAAGACACAACAGCAACAACAACTGTATCTCTGCTGAAAGTACAATGCAGAAGGTTAAGGAGTGCAGGATGCAAAAGTTATAGGATTCAGCTATATGTAAATATATTACCTTTAGGCCTGTTTGATGGGTTTTTGTTTTGGAATTTACAAATGAAGGACTACAAAAGGAAAACAAAAAATAAATAAATAAAATTAAATTTCACTGACCCTATACCACCTTACACATGTGTGCTAACCCTAACATTAATCCTTCAGCTGTCCTTAACTCCTGCACATGACCTTACAAAAAACCCTTTTCCCTAGAAATAGTACTGGTATACAAGACAGTCGGACACACAGGCATACATACACACACACACACACACACACACACACACACACACACACACACACACACACACACACACACATGCAGAGCATGTATACTATCAGACATACAAAATGATAAAACTTTTATCTAACCTAGGCCTTACTCTAGCAATAACTCAGAAGTACTTACATATAAATGCTTCAAGACTTTCACACATATACTGCCAGATCTATACTATTACCCAGGCCTTATATTTACCTGCATTCAAGCAAATCTCACACACCACAGGAGCACTCAACAAGTCAACAATCAATATCTCCTAATGCTGACAAGTGCTGCCTTTGACTTAAGTGATATTAACATTCTCTGTCGGCATGCCGTGAATTTGACATAGTATACTTCAAACACAAACACACACACCCACACCGACTCACTTATGGGTATACTATTTGTAATCAAATGCACCCAATATCAACTGGCAAAATGTCCATGTCCAAGCATAGAAAACACCAGTGTCAACATGCCAATACGCACACTGAGAGAAACAACCTCATCCCATTCAAAATTTTCAGTTAGAATAAAATAAATAAAAATATTTCACCACCACACCCACCTGTTGATTTTTTTATACTAACTCTGAGACTGCAGAAACACAGGATAATGGCATATTCCCAACACTAGGAATTGTGCAATCTCGGACACCTGTCGATCAGCTAGTTAGCTGATTATATGAAGCCAACTAAACAGTTGTCAACCAAGCACACACTTCACATAATGCAGCAGGCGCATGCGTGTGCGTGCACACACACACACACACACACACACACACACACACACACACACACACACACACACACACACACACACACACACACACACACACACACACACACACACACACACACACACACACACACACACACACACACACACACACACACACACACACACACACACACACACACACACACACACACAAAAACAACATTACAGTTGATTATAGGGACATTTCCAAAAGACTTGCTCCCAGTGCAAGTGACCTACTCAGGTATATCTGAGTAGGTCAAATCCCAGGGGAGCTGATGTGTTTCTTTTTTACTTGCTCACTTCCTCAAGGGAAATTTCTGACCTTCCTTGGATAGAGTCCAACAAATACTCAGTGTGCCTTTCTGGTTCTTGGTCTTGGACAGGTGAAATGGATGACTGACCAGTGGGTTCTAATTTGATCATGAAGAAAGCAGGAAATGATGAAGCAGGTACCTATCCTAGCTGAGAGATTCCCAATGATCTCCTCAACATTGAAAGTCCCACCAAGGTGCTAACAGACAGAATCACTGATGCAAACTGCAATGGTGCCAAGATCTGTTCTGACATAATATTGAAGGGAGAGACTTGACAGTGACCATCAGCTATGGCAGCCCTGGCAACAAAGCTAAGTAGGCAGACTTTTGTACCAAACAGCTGAGGCCCAAGGGCATTGACACTGACAAAGGTGTAGTAACCACTGGGACTGAGGTTGGCAGAGAACCGCTGCTGTCAGTCCTGTTGGGTTTAGTGTGGGTCAGCATCACCTATATCCACACAAACACACCACTGTTTCTGAGGGTACCAGCACCAAGGAAAGTACCTGCTAAGGTTCTTAGGAAATCAGCGGAGGTACTCCCACTGGTTCTGAAACTCCTAATGATGAATTTGGGCCCAACGTGGGAGCTGAAGCAATGAGGGGTTCAGATGCTTCTCTGTCCAGTCTGGAAACAGGGTGGGCTTTTACAAAGGCTGTCATCATCTGACTCTACTCCAAGTGACTGTGTCTGAAGAGACACCTGGAAGACTAGGTGTAGCCAAAGTTTGTCAGAAGGATATGAACCTTGACAACTCCTAATCCAATGAAAATCATCCATCTGTACTCCTCAAGATGCAGTCAATTTATGTTTATGTGCCCTGATTTTAAGGAGAACTAATACAGGAAGGGGAGTATAAAAAACTGGAAGGTGATGTCTGCAGAGAAGAGGATACAATCTTAGGTATTTTGGATGGGGATAGGTTTTCCATAACTGGCTATTTCATACCAACAATACACCTCTTTTCTCTTCTTCACCTTATCTGTTTTCTTTTTTTCCATAACAGGATCACTCTTTAGCAGCCCTTCTAATGCAGTTTTGTTACTCTGATCTAACATTTTTTAAGCTAGAGGCCTTTTCTCTGTTATTCTAATTGATTTGAGTAACAAACAACAAATGCATCAAAGTAATAGACCAAATTTAAACCAGTTCAAACAAGTGAGTTAACAACTGCTAATCCTAATGGTGGCAGAGATTTGATTGTGAACCTGACAGACTATTGTTTAGCCAATGTACACATTTAAACATTTAATGAAGGACTGAATTGTGCCCCCCCATTCTTTGTATCTTAAGCCCCCCCCATTCCTTGTATCTTAAGAAGGATTTGTTAAAGCTGTTACAACGTTTTCAAGGTTATTAAATATAAACTATTGGCACAGTACACATTCAGGCTATAATAAAGAACAAATTCCAAACTTCAAGTAAAAAAAAAAAATCTTTGTTTAACCCCCCCCAGCATCCATCTGTTAGAGTGTTTAAAGAGCAATATTAATTGATGTGAACATTTGTCAGCTGGATGGTTTTAAGAACTTTAAGTTTACTAGAACTAGGGAAGAATAACAAGCCCCGTGCACACTTAGTAATGACACACAGCTGGTTATAACGATGGTTTATAAAGGAGAACAATGATACTTTGGTCAAGCACCGATTAAGATAATGAAGCATATCAACAACTCCCAAATGGCAAGTTTTATCAGACCTTAGTAACAGATTCCATACCTCTGTTTACAAATACACAGATGGACACATTTAGGGATAAATCCCTGAACAGAGGGAATATTGATTTTAGTACTTTACAAAACATATAGATAGTGAACCAATTCCCAAAACATTTTGCTTGTATCCAAAGTTAGAGAAGCAAATCGTTCTGTCTACTTGGAGACTAAATATTTCCAGCAGAGGGTCAGAAACCTAACTATTATCTGCTTCTTTAGAACAACATCTGAAACCTTTATTGTTCTTGGCTGAAGTAAGATTGAAAGACAGCACTGAATTTTGAATACCATACAATGGATAAATTATCTGCCTTTATATATTTATATACATTAGATGTGGTATCTTAAGCTTTTGGTCATACAATATTTTGTGAAAAATTATGTCACTGTTTGGTAGAATAAAATGACTTGTTTTAGATTTATTGGAATTGGTGATAACCGTTTTTGTTGATGAGTACTATCTACAAGGTACTAGGATGTTTCTGCTAATGCTTTCATGTTCTATGTTAAACATATATTGGTTTTCAGTAAGTACAGCATTATTTATTTGAAGCGTGTTGTTGGATGGAAGTGTTTTCTGCATGACTGCTGGATGACATGGGATGGCCATCTAAAGGATTTATAGGTTTTTGTACATATGTTAAATAGAAATGAGATAGATGTAGGTGTCATATCACTGTATGATTAATCTCAAATAAGTTATTTGGATGAAAGGTCCAGAAAAATAGTGACACCTATTACTGACTTCACTATACATGAATCCTATGTGTACAAGCTCAGTACTAATGAAATAAAGTTGTCACCTCAGTCATCTCATTAGAAATATCCCTAATTACCAACTATTGAGGATCAGGAGGATATATAGTAATGATGTTGCTATTATCAGGAAAGCCCAGGATTTCTCTAAAAAATGAGACAGTGAGATTATTTACTTTTTCATATGGATAAACCCATTAAAGAGGTGAGGTCAAAGTGGTTGCTAGAACCTCTTAATTGCAATATGGGGAAAAGAGTGCAGTCACACTGGTTATTATGTTTGTGCTATGGTTTTAATAGTCAGGCACTTGAATATATTCTCCAAAACCACAAGTTTACATTAACTAAGGACAGATGTTTCTAGGCGTTTATATCACATTATCAAAATATGAAAATAGCGAATGCTATTTAATCGGCCCCAAAACATCTAAACATGAAAATATCGAACATTCAGAACAGCGAAGTTTTTGCCATGGAAAAAATTTGCTGCTCCGAAACACATACACACAACACAAGCACATCAAACAAAACAGCAACCACACACATACACTTAAATTCCTACATCTAACGCTACACTAAACTAAACATACACTACTATCTACCCACTTACCTTAACCCAAACCCTAACCCTAAGGTCCGTCACTATCTCACACTCACCTAACCCGTGTCCTAACCCTAACTCACTTAAACTGCCCCTAACTCTAAAGTCTGTCACTATTGCACACACACCTAACCCATGCCCTAACCTTAACTCACTTAATCCGCCCCTAACCCTAACGTACAAACAATCTCACACTTACCTGAACCCAACCCGTAACTTTCCACCACACCGCTAAGAATAGCGAAGCCACAGAAACGGCCAACCAAATTCTTTCCCAAGGAAAAGATTTGCTGTTCTGCAGCTTCGCTATCCTTAGCATTCGTTGAATAGTGTTTGATATCAGAACATTCGAAGTTTTAATACTTCGATGTTCTGATATAGACCCGTTTCTAGAATGTCGTACCAGAGAAATGCTTGGTTAGGTATAAAAATGATAAACGTTTGGAACAAAATTTAACACACTGTAAGGGTTCATTTGATGATGAAAAAGACATTGTGTCTAATAAGGGTTGTAAGCCATGTGATAATTACACACATTGCTGTAATGTGTGCAAAATCCAGCAATTTACATAACTAAATATGCCTCAGTCTTTTACCATCAAGCAATACATTGCATGTAATAACAAATGGGTTATACACACTGTGGTGTCATGTATAGGGCACTTTATGGTGGGTAGACCACTTGCCCTTGGGACAGGCATGTAGCTTTAAAACCACAGTGATATAAGGTGCAAAAGAAAAAAAAGAGCACCTTATATAATAACAAGATATTCCACAAGGGCACTACCTTTGTCTTTATAGGAACTGATAGGGTGAGGGGTACTGTGCATTTGAATAATAAATTACATTTATTAAATAAAAAAAGAAAAATTGATTACTTATTTGGGTGTTCTTTTCCATTGGGTCTGAATGTCGAATATTAATTGTGTATTTATAATGAATTTCTGTGCTTTAATAAATACTCCTTATTGAAAAGAAAAGCAATTTTTGGATTGGACTGGATTTAGTCACTTGTCTATTTCACATGTCAGTTTGAAATTCTCTATAAGGGAAGTTCAGTATTTTAGCTACAGCATTGACAAAAGTATGTCTGTAAAACCATTGGTCTGCTACAGTATAACAAAATGAATATTTGTTTACTTTATTGCTTCTGGAGTTTCTCTAATGTGACTATTTATCATTTGTTCCATACATTTAGTATGGTCCTGTGTATGGCAGATGGAGTATATAAGGGTGTTTATAATATGTATATCTGCATGTTCTCCCTGTTTGTAAAGGTATTCCCCAAATGCTCCTCTTTCCTCCTACATTCCAAAGACACTAAACTGAACATAGGTGTGTGCGTGTGTGTGTGTGCGTGTGTGTGTGTGTGTGTGTGTGTGTGTGTGTGTGTGTGTGTGTGTGTGTGTGTGTGTGTCTGTGTGCATACAGAAGATCAACTGTGGTAGGGCTAGTCACCTGGCAATGTGAACTTTGGCTTTAGGTGATTGTAACTGTTGTATGCAAAAATGGGAAAGGGCATTATGGATGGATATGTGTGCATGTGTGTGTGTGTGTGCGTGTGTGTGTATGTGTGTGTGTGTGTGTGTGTGTGTGTGTATATGCACACACACACATATCACATATATATAGACACACACACACACACACACACACACACTTGTTTAGGGACATCTTCAGTTTTTAGGGGTTATGTGGAGTTAAAGGGGGAGGGGTTTTGATTTGGGGAAGGATGTTCAGGCTAGGAAGTAAGGGAAGTTTTGGGTAGAGTTTGGGAAGTGAAGGGTTAATTCAATGTGGGGAGAGCTGTAAAGTGGGGCTTAGAGGCTTTATGTGAGTGTAACTGGGAAGGGGATCAGATTTACATGTGATCTTGCTACCCACCCTACTTCCCTTTCTTTTTGGGTTATTTTGAAAGTTTTGTTATTGTTTGGGTGTTTATGTGTGAAGAGGGGCAGGTGTTGGTTGCTGACGCAAGGAGTTTCGGGGATGAACGCGAGCAGTACGATGCTGCTTTGACTATTAAGAATACCTGAGTCATAGTGAGGACGCTGCTTATTCGGGCAAGGTGAATAGTTAAACGCTACCCTGATTTTGGTTACAAGGATGTTCATGTTGTAATTAACAATTTGATATGATCCAATAACATTATGTTATTGGAAGTTAATAAAGGTTGTCAAATCACATTTTGGTGTGTTGTGTTTTATTGAAGCAGATCAGGACAAATATACTTTACTTTTATAAAGACCATACTTTCAGTCCATTAGATCATTGTGCATTATCAGAGTTTAGATATAATGCGATAGGACACATATTGTACTTTGAAAACGCTTTGTTTGATTTAAAGACTTGCAAGACATGTTTTCATTTGGATTAGTCCTGAATGGCTTTACATGTTTATTAGTGTAAAAAAGTATTTGAAAGAGCTACACTGTATTGCATTGGCTTAATTTAATTTTACAGTTACTGTTGTATTTCTGGATCTATTTCTGTATTTTTGTAACAGGGGATCCCAGAAGTAAACTACCTTTTCCTACACATACAAACACCCACACACACACACACACACACACACACACACACACACACACACACACACACACATATATATATATATATATATATATATATATATATATATATATATATATATATATGTGTGTGTGTGTGTGTATAAATAACTATGAAAGGACAATAATGATTTGGTAACTGGCATTAAATTACATTTACCTGCAAAGTATTTTCTGACTTACCAGTACCAATTTATGTTGAAGTATGAAGCACAAGTACAAGGCATCGTTTTCGGTATACTGTATATATGTCAGTGGAATGGTCTTTCGTGACTTTAAACTAGTAGAAACAAAAGAGAACAAAATGCAGCTGCATACAGAATCCAAGGCACCTGCTCAACCTCTCTTACTCTGTGTACTTGACTTGGATAATTAGAGAAGGCCCTGCAGTCTATTAATTATGGATGCCATAACTGGCAAGATTATAGGCTATGCAAAATTTGCTGAGTAAAACTGCATTTCTAATATCTATGAACTGCTGCTTTTGAATAAACTCAGAACTGTATAGCTACTGGCAATTTATGCAATCACTGAAAGTTTTTCAAGGTCTCTGAAACAATGAGATATCAGATTTTGCCTGCAAGACATGGACTTCAGTAGTGATATATGTTGCAGTAAGGTGACATCTGCAACATACTCTCCGAAGTACATCCTACAGAAGGTAAATAAGCATCACTTGGTACTGAGTCCAGAATCCTCGTGAGGGTAAAGATCCAGCCAAAATCGTTGGGTGGGGGAGGGGATAGAAGGATTTATCAGGCCTGTATTAAGACAGGAAAAAGAAACTGTCATATACAGAGCAGCAAACTAGACACGAAAAAAGACACATTTTTCAGATATTTATACATGCTGCTCTTTTGCTGTTTATATGCTATAATAAGGGAGGAATGTTTCTTTGTGTCCTCATTTTGTAAAGATAATGTTTGTATCTGAAAGAATACAATATTACCATCTATGTTCCACTTTGATGTCTTTAGCAAAGAAAGCCAGTGTTTGGCATTTCTCCTTTTTTACATGCAATCATTCATTTGTGATTAGACACTTAACCAATTTCAGTTAGAGTGGGAGCTCAACCCATTACTGATACTTAATATTTGCAAACAAAGATATTTATCCCAGAAAGGACACCAGCCTGTCACATCTTTGATTGCTACATAATACCTTTTCATATCATCACAGGTGCTCTCAATGAGTAACACTGCACACTGCCTTCTCTACATGTGTTATCTATGTATGATATAAAACCTCCATGAATATATCCCTGATAGTCTCACTGGTGAATGTTGTCACACACTCTGTCTTCTCTACTTGTTCTATGTTTGACATATAACCCTCATATATATACACAGGTAGTGTCACTGCTGAATGCTGTCACACTATCTTTTCTGCATTTACTCTGCATAATACATAAACACCATAAATATAATTTAATCATGTCAGTGATATGAGATTCATTTTTTTTTACTTTCTTCCATAGCACCACTGGGATTCTCACTATCCTGTGAATAGTAACGTATCCACAATACCTGCTTTGTGTTAGGGATATACATTTAAATTTAATGGAAGAAACTATAAGCACACACATGCATACAAAGAGCAAATGGGGTAACATGCTGTTTGGATCTTGCATGTTACTGTTACTAAGAAATATACATGTTCCTTATGTCACTGAAAGACTGCATGTCAAACAAGTTATTTACAATAATAAAGAAATGAACACAGGGAGAATGTTTGCTACAAAACAGAGTGCAACAGCTGCAGAAAAGAACAGTTAAAAGGGGAAAATCATTTCTTTTTACCTGGTTAGTGGCTTTCTGGAAGCTATTCATGCTCTTTCTAGCCTGGAATGTACAACACTACCATACCTGAGGATAGGGAAGCATTCGAGAATGAGCTGCATAGAAGCATACACCATCTACTCATTGTTATCCTTTCTAAACATGAAAATATGGACTGTTAAACAGCAACCAGAAATATAATTTTATGTGGCAGTCTTATTTTCCATGAAAGGATTGCAGTGTATGGCTCACTAGAATAACGGAGTTAGAGCAGAAATGGACATCTGCTGAAGCTGCTGAAAGAAACAGCTATGTGCGCTTCCCCTTCATACAAGGCATAACTACAGTAGGACTGCAACAGCAAGTCCTTATTACCAGTGCAGGGACATAAATTACACACTTGCCACTGCAACTGGATTAGAGATGAAGACAGATGTATTCAAGCTAAACACTGTACTCATTTTTCTAAGTGTTCTCTTAGGCAGGGTGATTTTTAAGCACTCAGGTAGCCTTGAAAAAGTTGCTGCTGACCTTCTTCTCATAGCTTGTTTACTCCAGTCTGTTTTCATACTGATCTAGTCTCAAAGAAGCTACTAAATAATATGCTAAAATGGTTGTTATCAGGAGTTTGTTCCCTTTAAAGTACTGCCAGGTGAAATGCAAATTGATCCCAAATGCTGGTAGTGGTTTTATCTATACTTCAGACTTTAACTTGGACTTTTGAAAATAAGTTTAGTTTGTTTCATTATCTAGAATTGACATAACTAAATTGATATAATTCATGATAATATTCTCTGCTTCCCATATATGCACAATATTCTTACTAATATTTTTCATACCAACACATGAACACAATTAGGTATTCCTTCCTACACCAATTTAACCTATTAGCTGTTTTTGTAGAAGGGGCATTCACACTCATTCCTCCCACCCAAGGCAAGAAATCTAAGGCCATGTCAAGCATTGTTGTTTAGAGGTGGCAGAGGTCTTATTCATGTAACTTGTACGAACATGAATATAAGAGAATTCCCAAAGCCTTTGCGAGCAGTTCTCATGTTCCAACCCTATGATTTTTCTACTATGAATTCTTGTAGCACTCTAGTTCTTTCAGGTACCTTGTTCCAAGGCTATAAAACATACCTTTGTATTCTACCATGGATCGGATTATTGAGGTATGAGGTATTAAAGTGATCACGGAGGAGTGACCAGCATGCTGTTTAGCAGGAAATGTCTCAGATATATTCATCAAATATCGAATTTGAGAATAGATTCAAGAATGAGCATTCTGTTATGGAAAATGTACAAGATGACATCAAAATAATAACATGGCCAATCTGTTTTAAAATGTTTCTCATTTTCTACTTTAATATTTTTCACATGCATGATATCTGGCAGTTTAATGCACAGCAGCTCTTATTATCTGTAAAGTTCTTGCTTTTGATTATTACTAGATACCCACCCTTCCCAAAAGTAGAACAGATCTAAGACATAAGCAAGGAAAGCCTACTAGCTGTACTTAAATTTAAAAAAAAAAAAGAACGAACTGAAGCATATGTAATAAAATTTGAATGTCGTAAAAAAAGTGTAATCACCAGTACATTTCAGAATAATGTACCAGTAATTTAAAAAAAAATCTCAGTTTCAGAAAATTCTGCTTCTTCAAAGCTTCATATTTTAAATTATTTCATCAATACAGATGCTATGGCATTTAACCTAACTGCTTTGTGATATTATTTATTTATGTATGTATTTATTTATTTATTTCACATTTGTTAACATTTGCAAACAAACCTATTTTCAGTGGAGACCTGAGGGGAAAAGCCCTAGCAAACATAAGTAAAGATAAAGTGACAATATACAAATATTATATAATAGTCACAATACAAAATAATTGTAAAAAAGAAAAGGTTATTAACTATTTGCACTGCATTGATAGTAAGCAACCCATTTTCAGTGGACACCCAAGGGGAAAGAGCCCCAGCAAACATGCAAAGGTAATATATAGGACAAAAACTATTAAAAATAACAAGGCAAATATGAAATTAATTATAAAGAGAAAAACTTTATGAACATTAAGGGTTGCACTGAAAGCAGTGGTCTAAATTTATTACATACAAGACTAAAACAAAAATATAATTGTTGTTCAAAAGAAGGAAAATGTACAGACACTGATAGGACATGGGGAGAAAAAAAGAAATAGCTTGGACAATTGGAGGGGGGAGATAATGGAGGGGGCTATAGTAGTGAGCTGAGGGTTTAGGAAGTTAGTTTAAGTAGAAGTTACTTACAGAGAAAGAAAGTTAGGAGATGCAGCAGGTTATACAGTAGGACAGACTAAGACAATGTGTGATCAAGGCAATGGCATAATTTAAAGTTTAGTAAGTGGGATTTAAGCTCCTTTTTAAAACAGGAAAAGGAAAGGTTGTATCTAATATGGAGAGGGAGTTTGCTCCAATTTAGTGAGACAGAGTGTTTGTAAAGTAGTTTGCCAATATTCCTTTTGGGTTTATAAACTGAGAGAAGATGCTGATCAGCACTCCAGAGAGGCTGAGGGCGGAGTAGAGAGTAACATGGAAGGTAAGACCACGGCAGACAGGGGGTTATTGAGTATGGAAAAGATAGTGTGGAGATGCGATTATAGGAGAAGGCATGGAAATTCCAGCCACTGAAGTTTGCTTAGTGAAAGACAGTGATGCGACAAGAGTGGTTGGTTTAGAATAAATCTCACAATTTTGTTGCATGTGAATAACTGAAAGTTTTGTTGTATGTTTGTTCCAGTTTCTGTATTGAGGTAGTTTGGATATTGGTAAGGATGGGGGAAGCATATAGAAGACTAGGTAAGAGAAATGCCTACGCAAGAGTGTGTTTGGTGACAGTACTGAGGAACTTTTTGTTTCAATAAATTAGTCCAAGTTTTTGGTGTTTTTTTGATGGCCTGTTGTATGTGCAAGTCAAATTTTAGTCGGTCATCAATTATTACCCCAAGGAGTTTGCTGTGTGAGGCAGGGGAGATAGTGGTGCCATCTAGGGAGGAAAGAGAAAAGTTGTATTTAAGGTGAGAGAGTGACTTCTCTCTTATTTCCTTTTCTACCTTAATAGCAATATACCTTGTTCCTAGTACCTTGTAATATACCTTGTTCCTAGTACCTTGTAATATACCTTGTTCCTAGTACCTTGTAATATACCTTGTTCCTAGTACCTTGTAATATACCTTGTTCCTAGTACCTTGTAATATACCTTGTTTGCCTAGTACCTTGTAATATACCTTGTTCCTAGTACCTTGTAATATACCTTGTTCCTAGTACCTTGTAATATACCTTGTTCCTAGTACCTTGTAATATACCTTGTTCCTAGTACCTTGTAATATACCTTGTTTGCCTAGTACCTTGTAATATACCTTGTTCCTAGTACCTTGTAATATACCTTGTTCCTAGTACCTTGTAATATACCTTGTTCCTAGTACCTTGTAATATACCTTGTTCCTAGTACCTTGTAATATACCTTGTTCCTAGTACCTTGTAATATACCTTGTTTGCCTAGTATTTAGTCTGCAACTTTTGCCCAGCAGTGTCATAATCTTCACTCCATCCTTGCATGCTGCACAGAATGTTTTTAACTATTGTGATGTTTCCTAAAATCTGTTCTTAAAGCTTTACATTATACTGCACCTGCTGAACGTTACAAGACTATCTTACCTGTAATATGCATTTAACATTTTACATTATCTTGTTTGACTTTGTATATTCCTTCTCCACCACTCAATCTAGTAATCCAATCTATGGTTTCTTTGTCAAGAATGCTTTTGTAAATGCAGGGATTTATTGGCCGCTAAAGTCTGTTACTTATGCCCTTTTTGTCCCCAGCTGTCCTATTCAGGGAAGACCTTGAAATTTCCCTCATGAATTTGGGCACTCATGGCATGCAATCTTCACTTCTCTGGTCTCTAGTGGGAAGACCATAGGTCCATTTATTTATTTATTGTTTCTAATTAGCGGGAATGTTAGAGTCAGCACAGGTCCCGTTTTCAGTGGAGGTCCAAGGGAAAGAAGCTCCAAGTAGAAGTGTGTGCATGCAACAAGGTTACAAAGTGTATGTACATAAGAATAAGAAGTACATAAACAATAATACACATTGTTAGCATCAAAACTTCCCAAGTAAACATACAGAAAATAGTAAATACATAGACAGTAATCTCAATTATTAACATCAAAATTCTCTTTGTGAACATACAGAGAATAAAAAAAATAATAGTAATTAAAGTTATTGGCATCTAAAATTCTTTCTTATTCAAGACATTTCAAATAAAAACAGGAGATAATATTGGGGTAAAGAGGTAGTAAGAAGAATTTATGAATCTTTAAAGTAGCACCTACAGCGTATATCTAGTAGGACAAAAATAAACAGGGATTACAAGTAATCATGGTATGAAGAGTAGCAGTGGCCATTAACCAGGAACAGCACACTTGAAGAATGTAGAGTTGAGTAGCTGGGACTTTAATATTTTTTAAAGGTATTAAAACAGTGTTCCTGTCTTATGGTTTAAAGGATGGTATTCCTAGTTTTATGGAGGGGAATGAGAAAACAGGACAGAAAGTGTTATTATTCTGGGATCGTATTAGCTTGCAGAGATTATATATTTGAATGAGATTGCTTTAGGATACAGAGTTGTTAGGGTTATTGATCATACTATTGATAAATGGAATTTGTGAGTAAGTCATGAAACAATTCTAGCTAATGTAGTTCCCTGTGGGCCATGTAATGGCAGGTCCTATTTGTTATACTAGTAGGAAATCACGCTACTTTCTTGTAACATTGCTTTAGGTTTGTTTAGCAAGATTATCTGAATATTACTGAGGATGGCTTCTAGCTATATTAGAGTAGACAGGAGGAAAGAATGAGCCAATATGTTTTTGGTGGCATCTGAGTGGTAGGGTTTGGCAATATATAGAGTGGTTTTAAATTTTTGTGTATTTTTTACAGTACACTGGCTATATATGTCAATTTTTAGTTTCTGTTCTATGTGTAAAAAAAAAACATTTATATTCTTCAATGTATAACAAATTGAAACTATATCATTATTAACATAACTATTTTTGGGATATTTTTGTAATACTTTTGTTATATTGTTACTTGTATCTGGAGCTTTTCTTCTCAGATCTTCACTGAAAATGGGCCCCTGGCTCAGTAGGACTAACCCAGTTAACAAATGACAATAAATAATTCAAATAAATATTTGGCATGAGAGATAGGTTCATTTTTTTTATTATCAGAAGAGAAGATGGAGAAGTTGGTTTTACTGAGTGCAATATGTTTTCTATTAAAATGTTTAATTTAGTTTTATTTGGATTTAAACCAAGGGATAAAAAGGTCACATAGGCAAATCATTTAGTAAAAAACTGCAAAAAAATCCAGCCAAGCTACACTGTTGACTGTGTGAAATCCTAAACCTCTGATAATGGAAGCAAATAGGATGTATGCAAATGACCTCTTAAGGGCATCAAGTGTTTCAGCTACATAGCTTCTGAATGTAGTTTTTACTTTTTAAATCTTTTTGGATACATTCAGGACATACCCCACTAGTGATGGACATGTATTCTTTGGCCTTTTTATTGACCTTATCAGCAGAGCATAAGTGGATTTGGTGAAACTCTACCATGCATTGAAGTTCTTTTCTTTGTATGGCATCCAGATGTATAGAACATGCTTAAGGTCTGGACTAAAATAGGCCCAATATTATGGATATCAAATATAAAGGAAACATACAAAATAAGCAATTTATTGATGACCCAAAAAAGGATAACAAAAGAAAGTCATATGGAGAAAAGGATCATTTGTTGTTAAATAAGGTCATAATAGAGAACTGTAAAAAGGGGAAGAATCTAAGTATGGCATGGATAGACTACATAAAGCATTTGACATTATCCCATATTCATGGATAAAAGAGTGCTTACAAAATTATGAGATACACTGTACACTGATCAATTACATTACAGTGACAAAGTAACAGTGGCAAACTACTTTGCAGATAAACTATGATAAAGGACAAATTATTATTCCAGTGACAAAAATTCAAAGGGGGATATTCTAGGGTGACTCTCTGTCACCACCGGTATTTTGTCTTGCCCTTAACCAATTAATCTGTCTACTTAACAGATTATGTCATGGCTACAATTTGGCTCTCAGAAAACAAGGAGTAAAGACTTCTCATCTTTTTGTAGATCATTTATAATTTTATAGTTCATCAAATGAGGAGTTGAAAGCACAACCACAAGTGATCAAAACTTTTTCAGATGATATAGGATTGTCATTTGGTCTGGATAAATGTGCCAAAGAAACCTTTAAAGCAGAAAAGATGCAGCACCAAGAAAACATCAGTTTGGGACAGGAATGTGATATAAAAGAACTTCAGCAAGAGGGAGTGTATAAATATTTGGGATTTGATGAAGGATCAACAATAACACATGAAGACATATGAATAAAACTTTAGTAAGGAATATTTTTGAAGACTAAAATTAATACTGAAAACAGAGTTGACATCTAGGAACAAAGTCCAAGCTATAAACCAATTTGTTTTTCCTGTCCTAACTTACAGTTTTGGAGTGACTGACTGGCCCCAAAATTTGGACAGGAAAACAAGAAGGATACTTCATACTCATCAAATGATTTATAGAAATCAATGTATACCAAAACTATCCATTCCCCATTTTGAAGGAGGTATGGGCCTCCTTGAAATTGTTTACATGTATAGATCTGCAATCATGGGACTTCATATATATATTTGCTGACCTTATATGACCCAAATGTAGTGAAAGTTTTGACACATGAGGAAAATAAGTCTAAGATAACTTCCCTGCATACTTTAGCAGAAGCATTATGGTGTCAAGTGGGAATGGAAATCAAACAAATAGATAAAAATCAGGCAGCAAATGAATGTGCCAAAAGAACAAAAATAAGAATATAAGGTTCAGGATCTCATGAGTAGGCATTTATTGTGGAAAATGCATAAATGCAGTTGCAAATATAGAAAACTCTTAGAACAATCTCGTGTTGATCCAGCTCGTACACAGGAATGGTTACAGAGATTTGAATTTAAACCAAACGATGACGGATTAACATCAGCAGTCCAAGACACAGGCGTATATACACATTGGTTTACAAAGTCCACTGAACATGTGGGAGAAACAGACAAATGTAGATTTTGTAAAACCAAATTGTAAACAGTCACACATCTTGTTGTTGGTTGTGATATACTAATGGGAGAAGGACTGTATATTAAAAAGCATAATAATGTGGCAAGACTGTTGCTCTGGGGATTGTACAAACATTATAATATTGAAGTAGCTGAAAAACACAGGAAACATAAACCGCAAAGCAATATAGAAAATGATGACGTTTATATCATATGGAATCACCCATTACCAACAGTTCAAAAATAGATGCAAGAAAACCAGATCTAGTAATCCAATTAAAGAAAACAAAAGTAGCATTGATCACTAAAACTGCTACACCCAGTGACTACAGTGTCTTTTGTACAGAGAGACACATAGTCATAAAATACCAGGATTTGCAGCCAGAAATGAAAGCAATGTGGAAGAAGGATACTCAAACAGTTCCAATAGTAATTGGAGCAATGAGCCATAAAAATAATTTACAATTGTACTTAGATATCTTACCATTACATGTAACTCCTTATGAATTGCAGAAGGAGTCATTAATGGACACATTGTAGATGCTGTGAAGAGCGCTTCTGGCTAACATAAAAGACTGAAACAATATTAATTTCATGAACTTGAATCATACTTTGACTTACAAATTAGGTCCACTCCTTGAAGAAATTAAAAAAAGCAACACCTATTTAATTCTGATGTCAGTCTCACTGAATTACATCACTACATTTTTTATTTACTACTTTACCTATTTAATCATTTTTTTGCTGTAGATTCAGTCCTTTTCTTGCTCATTTGCCATCAGGTATAGTGTTCACCTGCTAGGACTTCACTCCATAATGATGTGGCCTGCAAACAGTACTTTGCATATGTCTTCACTGAACTCCTGCTACCATCTGTCTACATTACTGGGCAGCATGTATAAATCTTTTTTTTGTGCAATCCCATTATCATACCACTGATTGTGCTGACATGCCATTATCACACCACTGATAGTACCCTTGTGCTGACATGCCATTATCACTCCACTGATAGTACCCTTGTGCTGACATGCCATTATCACACCACTTACAGTACCCTTGTGCTGACATGCCATTATCACACCATTGATAGTACCCTTGTGCTGACATGCCATTATCACACCACTTACAGTACCCTTGTGCTGACATGCCATTATCACTCCACTGATATACCCTTGTGCTGACATGCCATTATCACACCACTAACAGTATCCTTGTGCTGACATGCCATTATCACACCACTAACAGTACCCTTGTGCTGACATGCCATTATCACACCATTGATAGCACCCTTGTGCTGACATGCCATTATCACACCACTAATAGTACCCTTGTGCTGACATGCCATTATCACATCATTGATAGTACCCTTGTGCTGACATACCATTATCACACCACTAATAGTACCCTTGTGCTGACATGCCATTATCACACCATTGATAGTACCCTTGTGCTGACATGCCATTATCACACCACTGATATACCCTTGTGCTGACATGCCATTATCACACCACTGATAGTACCCTTGTGCTGACATGCCATTATCACACCACTGATATACCCTTGTGCTGACATGCCATTATCACACCACTGATATACCCTTGTGCTGACATGCCATTATCACACCACTGACAGTACTTTTGTGCTGACACTGGAGAGTACAATCATGCTCTCTTATCCTCAGACATGTCAGAAATAATGGACAAGTGAATAGCAAGATACACTGCACAGACCTCTACTCTACTCCACTAGTCACTTTTCTTATGCCTGAGCTCAGTCCACTTTGCCCTACCCTTCAACCATGTCATATTCCAGTATAGTATCACTGGTCTACCCACATCATCTTCAGTTTTCCCACTACATCCTGTGCCATATATAGTCAAATGTCTTGGTGAAGTCCAGGAAACCACATTTACTGGTACTCCCTTTGTCCTATAAGAATGTCACTCAATTGGGTCAGGTTTAACTGAAAGCTTAAATGAAAATAAGGAAAACTGCCACAAATATGAAGAAAATACTCTTTTAATGAGCACTTTCATCAGTAGATACACTTGACTTCATCAGAT